>NW_023303465.1:0-11139 GCF_011077185.1 Oxyura jamaicensis | reverse complement strand
CTTCCCTTCCCTTCCCTTCCCTTCCCTTCCCTTCCTTTTTCCTTTTTTTTTTTTTTTTTTTTTCCTGCACCCTCTTTTTTTGCCGGCTCAGAAATGTCAGTGGGAAGGGTTATCGTTCTCTGTTTTGTTATAGCAGTGTTCGACAAGTTTAGGTAGGTTATTAGTGAGAAAGCAGGGGTCTCACCCTCCCAAACTCCATGTTTCCCACTAAGAGGGAGCCAAGATTCACACCCCTGACACTCACAAAATCTGTAAATTTTTTTCTATATGTTAACGGAGAAAGGTTAGCTTTCTTAAATATCTCCCAGGACTTGTCTACCTGCTACAGTTCAGGTATTCTCAGGTCTTCTGGTTACTTTTATCACATTGGTACTTTACTTCCCATCTCATCTCCTATTTTTAAGATTTATGTCTTATTAACTGAAGGAGCTATAAAGGTCCCCATGATCTTTCACCACTCACCCATATTTTTTCATTTGAGTACCATGAGTGCAACATCTAGAATGTGATGCAAAGAACTGTACCGAAGAAATCCTTGAGGGACGTAGTGATGCTCTTGACCTGGCCAGACAGTTCAGGGAGCAAAGGCATGGGAAGCAACTGAATCCTGCTAGTGAAGCTTGGCTGTGGTAGTTGTCTGTGAGGACTTGCTTGAGCCATTGAGAGACATGTATGATGGCTCCATGGAGCTGTTCCTGGACCAAGCTCCTGCTGATGGTGTCCTAGAGCAGGCTGCAGGTCCCAGTCTGTGCTGTTATGTGCCCCACCTTATGTCCAGAGCCAGGTACAAGTGGCCGTCATGGGTTCCTGTTACAACTCCTTGTTGACAGCTGCTAGCACGTACTGGGCCCATTCACTTTTCCCTGACATTTTTCTCTGCCATAGCCCCTGGACAACACAAGGTTCTTGCACCCTGTGCTTGCGTCCCATGGGCATAGACTGTTTTGCTTGTTCCCAGGATGAGAGGTTTCTGATATATTTTGAATATATTTTGAACCACGAGCTTTTGTACTAATTTTTGAATGCTAACCCATGGTTTTCCATGCATGTGAAGCTCCCTTTACCCACAATGGTTTTCCTGACCTTATGTTTGTGAAGCAATCTTCTCTTCAAGGTTGGACTAGAACAGGAGCTCCTGCAAGTTAAACCTTCTGTGGTGCTGCAAACATTTTAACAAGAAACTCATACAAAGTTTTTCCTTTACTTTATGCATATCATGTTCACGTTCAGAAGGGTGTTTGACAATGGGGAGTCCAACCCAGGTGGGCTAGGAGTTGACTGTACTTGTACAAGATATTTGTGAAAAAACAAGATGTGTACATATAGCACAGCATGGTGCTCTATTTGTGTCAATGGAAATGTGCTGTCAGCTGAGATGAGGATCCTGGGTCAGTGTTTTAGGAGTATTTTCCTTGGATGCCCCCCTCCCGACAACTTATTTCAGTGGATTTTGAGTACAAACATGACTGCAAACATGACTGCTCTTCAAAAGTACTTTTATGAGCCTCTAGGGTAAGTTATCTCTGGCAGGGATGATTTAGCAGTGTGCCTTTGTGAAGGTGAACTCCAGCAGAGGCAGGGGAATCACCCCCACCCCCTCACAGAGGTGGTTGCAGACCTCATAATGCGGATCCCTAGAACATCTTCTTGCCCCTCTCAAGTGCAGCCCCAGGCAGAACTAGGGGATGCAGATCAGGGCTCTGCATTGTACCAGAGACTTGCAAAAGTAATATAAAATGTGTTGTGGGCTGGAGGTAAGTGCCTGCCACTGACAATTGAAGGCACCAAAAACTGGATGCTAGAACTACATTCAGGAGGACAGCATGGCTTGTGTGTAGCCCAAACAACAGGAAGGCAACGTGGAGATCATGCTAAAAACCTATGAATATGTGCTCATGTCCTATCAGAGAGCAGAACGACACCATCTCAAAGACCTTTGGCTTCAAGGAATTGCTCACTGGAGGTAGAAAATGGTGCCAGCAGGCCAGTGAGAGCAGGGAAGAAAACCTGATACAAAATACAATGGGGATCCCAACAGTCTGTAAACACAGGTACATTGGCCAGAGGGAATGGTGTGAAAGATAGGCCCCAAGTATTGTCAGATGCTGTGTTGAAATTATCATTAAACTGGTATCATTTCAGATCTGGCTTCTGTCCTAGCTCAGAAGTGGCTTTAGAAGTAGGAGAATATATTGGGATAGCAAGAGTACCACTGCTTGTCTCAGCTTGTCTTTCACCTGCCTTCTACTTGGCTCCTTGGTAATTGCTGAATTTGCGTTCCAATTTTGTCTTAATTCATGGAATTAATGTTGTGGAAGTGTGAATTTCTAAGGACCTGAGGCAAACTTAAGTAGGAAGTAACTTTTCCAGGAGTTGTGGTTATTGTGTGGTTATTTGTTACTTTGGCTCTGACCACATTGCTTGTGGCTTTATCATCTCCAAAGTACTTGCAAGTAGGAATTCCAGTACCAAATATTGTGATAGAAACTCCTTTCAACAATCTGAGTGTCAGTGAAGGGAGGATCACCAGGAATGGACTCATGGTCTATATTTGCAATGATGGGTTTTGCTCTCTGGTGCTCAGCTTCTGGATGCCAGCAATGGGACTGGGATGGTTACACCCCAGGTCTCCTCCATTTGGCAGGAAAAGGAGCAGCGGTGGCATGGGCAAAGCAGGTGTTTTTCTACAGCCAGTTCTGCGTTGGCTGATTTATCACAATGAATCACACTGCTCCTGGCACAGCCCTTAAGGACAAGTGGCTGCTGAATGGTGAGACATGCCAGAGAGAGACCTTGGTACCATGGAGCTAGCTAGGCATATTTTAGCTACAGACTGAGGCCCCAGTTTGTCCTGTTCCCTTTGCTGTGGCATTCCAGAGCCTTCGTTCTCAGCACAAGCTTGGTATTTTCTCTTTGACAAGTGACAGCCTGCAAAAAAAATCATCGTGTAGTTTTAACACTGGTGATACCCTCGGTGACAGGGCACTTACATCTTTGTTTCACAGTGGGGCTCCAGAGGCTTGCAGCCATCTTTCGGGAGGCTCCAGATCAAGTCATCATTGTTCGTTGTGCTATGCAATAGAGCAGCACGCTCACAAGACCAACATGGCAGCTGGTGCTGGGGTTTCGTGGACACAGAGCAGCCCAAATGCCAAAAAGACAAGGAAAAAATCTATTTAAGCAATTTTTTCCTCTCTATAGGAACTTAGTCTGTCAGCAGCATAAACACTTGCAATCATGCACTTCCTAGGATGCATGTGCTATCGAAAAGGGAGGTGTTAATTGCTGTGCTAATTACAACATGATTGCTTTGCACTTGTTTTGCACTTGCAGGTGATTAAATTTTTAACGAAGCATATTACTTGGCACTGTTAGCACAGTTAACACATTTCTCTCCCTCTCTCCCTCTCTCTTTCTCCCCCCTCCTTTCTCTCCCTCCTCCGGGGGCGCGCCCCGGGGTTGTGTGGTGCCGGGGGAGAAGTCCCACACCGTAGACCCTTTGCTGGCTGCTTATGCTGTTGTGCTTGGAACAAGACCTGTTTAGTCTGTCAGTGCCACTATCCTGGCTTCCCGCTTGGTAGGAGCAGCAGCCTGTTATCATCAGGCTCAGCATGATGGCGCTGGCCAGATGCGAATGCAGAACCCACCGAGGTATTAGCTAAAAATTAGGCAGGGCTGCTGACGCCAGTCTCCCAGATTTCATTTAAAAACCACGCCAGCTCCAGCTAGTCAGGTGGCGGCAGTGGAAGGTGGCGAAGTGCGGGAAGGTAGTGAAGTGACAGCGAGTTCCCCGTGATTTATTTCTGCTTTGCTGAATGGGCTCCCAGCTGAACTGAAGCACGGGAAACCCGCATCTGTTCAGCGGGCAGGCTCGCAGCTCTCCAGCACGGCAGCAATTATGCGAGGCTGTGTGAGTGAAGGGAAGCTGGGTGGATGGGTCAGCTGGATTCGTTGGCAGCTGTAGATGGATTATTTTTGGCCACTTCATTTGTGAACACTCTCCAAACTTGTTGATCCTGGCATGCTTGACCTTTCTGATCTCAAGGGAATGGCAATCAGCCCTCAGAGGATACTGTCCAACCTAGTGGATTGCTTTTGCAGTGCTGGGCTCTGTGGGCCTTTGGCTTTGGAGCCTCTCAGATCTATTTGTTATTGCGATGGAAACATTTTGAGGCTCTCTGGGTCTGGCTGTATGAATAAACTGGACAGTTGTTGGTATTACACAAGAAAAAAACATGTGATCTAGGCCTGGGAAGAGTTTCTTAGGAGAAGAGGCTGAAAGGTCCCTACCGGTTCTGCTTGGGGATAGAAGAAATAAAAGTAGAGAAACTAGTAGGAAGATGAGAAATAGTGAGGGAAAAAAAAAAAAAAAGAAAGGTGACACCATTTTATCAGTTTTCCAAATTCAAGAGCAAGTCAATAAGGAAGCATAAAAGGAGGAAAAAAAATCAAAAGTGATAAGGAAATATTTTTTGACAACACTTAATTAACCCTGGAAACTCACTGCCACAAAACACCATTGAACCTGAGAGATTAACAGGATTCAAAATGGGCTAGACATTTGTATGGGTAACAAGAACTACATTAGACTAGATTAACAAAATTCAAGGGATACAAACTCTCATGCTCCACAGCACTAGGAAACAGCTCAGTGATGAGAACTAAGAAAAAACCTTCCCCTATGGGCAGATCATACTGTAATCATTCATTATAGGGTTTCTTGCTGCTTTCCTCTGAGGCAGCTGGGCTCGTCTTCTGATGGAGATGGGTAAGGAGCAAGGCAGAACAATGGTCTGATCCAGCACTGCTGATCCCTTTGTTTCTGCATGGTATTGTTCTGTTCCCAGCTCGAGCGAGGGATACTTTTCACAAATAAAAAGAGGGAAATCAAAGAGATGACAAGGAAGCTGTGTGAATGCTCCTGACATAAATCTTTGATTCACACACACACACTCACACATCCCAGTGAATTAGTAGGAATAAAGGAAAAAAAGTCGCTGTTAAGATTGTTTACATAATATAAATTAAAAAGGGTCTGGGAACACCTTCAGCATGAATCAGCTCGATTTTCTTTGAGCAAATGTTTGAGAACCCCTTTTAGCAGTGTGCAGAACTTTACCACATTCAGGAGGCAAGCATACCTTGGTAAGGAGAGAAATCCCAAAGGATTTGGGATGTTGAGTTTGGTCCTTGGAGAGCTAGGAAATAAGAGTGAGTGGTGTAGAGAGTCCTGTGCCAGGTAGCTGACTTATTAGCATTAAGTGTTAAATTGCAGGCTTATAAATTGCTGTGAGGTAGTACTTTGCTGTCATGACTTGGCAAGTTCAGCCTTGAAGTTTATGGACATTTCATGGACTCCTTACATTTCACAAATTCTCGTGACTCACAACCCTTCCCCTTTTCCACCATTTTGTCCATGGGGTGGATCCCCCAGATGGGAGGAAAACTCAAATGCCCAAGCCCTGAAGCCCTGAGTGCCTGGCCATGAGATGCCACCAGTCCCAAAGTCTTTCTGGGCCACCTCAGGAGATTTTGGCCACTGGTGAGCAGCAGGATCCAGCCCCATCAGGTGTAACCCCCAGAAGCCAGAGGAGGTGGGGAGCAAGGAGGTGGCTACAGAGCTTCAGGGGCTCCACCAAAACACCTTCAACCACAGGATCAGCTCTTGCTTGACTTTTCTGTGCTGGCTGCAACAGATGTGAATTGGTATCACTTTTAACTGGCAGGTTGCATTATCTGCAATTTCATTAAGAGCAATATCTGCTGAAGGACCCCTGACTGTTTTTTTTTTTTTTTTATTATTATTTTTTTGCTTAATGGTTCAATTATATCTGTGGCTAACCTTGCCATTTTCCCCCCACCAAACTTCATATTCCAGTCTATTACTCACTGCCTGTCTGGCCCCCATCGCGCTTTCACTGCAGATGTCATAACAGAGAAGAGATGAACAGGCAGCTCTTACTTCCTGATAAATTAATGTGCTGCAGTCTAATCCATATCCCAAATGATAAAGTTAACAACAGTTTGCAAGCCTGTCACATAACCTAAAAAATTCAGATGGATATTTTTCCCCCTCATGTGGGAGGAAAAAGCTGTTTCGGGATGAGCAGTTATTAATATGTTTAAGCTACAACAGAATGTCATGGAAATGGCACAATTAACTCCTCCACTGCTTCAATCCGGTGGTGAAGCAGTGTTTTTGGGAGTGGCTCCAGGGCTGCAGCAGTGTGTCTTCCCTCAGTCAGGGCTTGCTGCAGCTGGGCTGGGCTTCACTCGGCTGCTGGCCTTTTGGGGTGAATTTCTGTGCTTTGGGGTCAGTCACCTGTGGCTCTCCCAGGCTCCACAGCATGTGGTAATGGGAATGTGGAACCGAGGGCTCAGCAAAACCCACTCCAAGTCGTCTGCACTGCCCCAGCAATCATGGGCTGAGGATCCAAGGGCCAGATCCTCAGGAAAGAAACTGTCTTTGCTCCTTAAAAACTCAAGGGACTGGGCCAGTTCACACTAGTTGGTGATTAGCCCCCTCTGCAGAGAAGTGTGTGGGACATATGTGTACAACAAAGGGTCTGTTTGCATAAACAGCCAAAAATTTGAATTTTCCCTCATTTCTCAGGCTGATTCTTACAAGGAGAATGATTTCTTTCTCCAGTCATACCGGATATAATGGGAAAAGGCCTTTATCCTAATATATCCCAGTGATTTTAACCACAATGCAGGGGTTAAATAGGTAGGAGAATGAGAAAAAATAAAAGTAATAATGAATATTTGGCAAGCTTTCTGTGTTATGAAGTGATTAGCTGAGGTACAATGTCCCGGAAAGGGCTTGAGGATCAGAGAAATCTTCACAGCAAGGCTACATTATATATTTGTTCTTTCAGTGCTTTGTTCTGTTATTCTTGCCAGTGCTACAGGTTATTTTTTCCTGATGGTAGGAACGACTGACAGGAGATTTAGATCTGAAGTTTGCATTGTGGTGCTGCACTGTAGTTCTCCCTTTGGCATGCAGTGCCATTTCAAAATCAGAGCTAAACCAACTTTCAGGGTGCAGATAAGTGGTGGGTAAGAGAAGAAGGGAGAAGGTCAAAGCAGGCACACTCAGGAGGAGGTTAATACTCATTGGATGAGCACCCTGCAAACAACCCCTTTTCCTCTTGGATGGTTCTGATGCCAAATAGGGTAAGGCAAAGTGTATTCCTGAGGCTGACCTATTTCTGTGGAGCAGCTGCACACCAGGGTAATAATCCTCTTACTGGGTGAGAAACCCACAGCAGCACCTTCCAGGCAGGCACTGTCTCACAGACTGTCTCTGTCAGCACCTCCCCTCAGCTGCCTGCAGCACCCGGGAGGAAGGTCTTCCAAAGGATGGGGTGATGTGGGTTACTGAAGTCTGTGCTTGAAGTTTTACCTAGGGGTTCTTTTACAAAACATGTTACAAAATGCCCAGGACTGCCAAATTAACAAAAACTGGAATATAGTGGTGTCAGTAAAACATCTTCAGAGCATGACTATCTCCAGAAAGGAGTTGTCCAAGACCACAAATTCTGACACCTTGAAGTTTGAAGGTAGCTATGGCTGAGGGGTGGCTGTTGACTCCACAGCTGCACCTGCAGCCTTGCTTGGTGGAGCACAGATTGACCCCAGTGTCCAAGCACTGCTGATCAGCTGCAGCTCACAATGAAAATATGATGCTGGGAGGAGAGATCACTGCAGCTCTGTACAAGACCACTTAGGTCTTTGATTGGGTACCACTGTGCTGCATTGCTGTTTTGGTTGGTTGCCTCACAAGGTTCAGATTAAGGATGTTTGGAGTGCATCAAATTCCCTACTGCTAATTGAGCAAGCCACTAACACTCTTTCCATCCTGAGGTCAAAGGAGGGAGCAGTCGTTCCTCCTTCAGGGCCTGGGTGGGAGAGCTGGGATGTGAAGACCTGTGGTTTATGTGCTGCTGCTTGAGGCCCTACTGACCAGGGCATGTATGCAAGAAAGGTACCTGCTCAAGCCTACCAAGATATCTCCTTGTTACCACCACATTCCTTGCAACAGTTCCCACTTATTAGCAAATCTTTCCCATATCAGGAATGAGGCAACTCTCACTCATCCAGTTAGCCGTGTCTTCCAGAAGCCTTCCAGGCAAAAAACAAGGTTCTCCACTGGGCAGGTCTGTGCTATTTGAATGCTTTTGCAGAGCATTCCCTGGTGAAAAATTACCTTACCCCAGGAGACTCTTGCACCCCAGGGTCCACATAGTATTCTGCTGAGCACATCAGTTGAGCACTGGTAGAGGGCTAAGACTAACTGCTCTTGTGTGGTTGAGGACTTACGAAGAAGAAATTGTGTGTATTTGGGTAGACTGTGGAACATGATATTTCAAGAACCAATAATTATAGTTTATTCTGGACACAATTCTACTTTTCCCCATCTTTTATTAAAAAAGACCCCACAATTAAAAAATGGCACAGGTTCTGGCAGATTTTACTAAGTACTAAGTATTCCCATACTGGCTGGAAATCATCTCACATAGCTTCATCTCCACGCATTTTACCCAGATAAATCCCTTCAAGCATTGGGTCCTGAGATATCAGGAATACCATTAAGGATACCAAGACCTCATAGATGGGGAAAAGTACTCTGCTGTCTTTTTCCTTCCTGTGTTAGAGCATTTCTCCTTTCTATGGAGTTGAGTGCCACACAGGCAATACCTAGGTTATTAGAGTCTCAGGGTTTTGTGGTTCACTCATTTCTTGTACTTATATATAACATAGGTTTGGTTGTATTGGGTATTTCTCAATATTATTGGTAATCAAAAGAAAAAAAGTATTTTTTTATTTATTTTTTATTTTATTTTCAGTAAGTTCAGGTTTTAAAACATCTTCTGTTTTTCCCTGCACCCCAGTTTGTGTTTTTTATTGTTGCTTGGTGAATCTCCATATTTATAACAGATCCAGTTGTTAGTGCTGGAGTCACAATAACCAGAGAGGAGCTGACCTGCTTCAGAAAGCTGATGAATCAGCAATGGCCCAAGTTAAAACACTGTAAGTCACCAGACTGATGGGAAGATGATATATGTAGGATCCAAAACAGATGAATGTAAATATGCATTAAACAATACAATCAGCCATTGTGAGGCTTTCATAAAGATGAGCTTTTTTGCAGAAGAAGGGTTGCTTTGGTGTTAGCCTTTTGCATAGAAATCCTTTATGAATACAAAACGTAATTAAGCAAATAGTTCCACGAGCACCAGAAATAAGGAAACATGGTGTTTAGAAAAGCCCTCAGCCAGGAGGCTAGCCCAGAGACTGGTCAAATTTTCAGGAGTGTCAGGTGACATTTCCCCCCAGCTGAGGACTGACCAAGAGTTACAGTGTAGATGACTCTCACAGAGTTCAGCCTGGCTGCCCTTTTGCCTGCAGGACCCCACGTGGAAGAACCTTTCTGTAAGAAATTCACATCATGCTTCAGCAGAGGAAAAAGAAGTAGATTTTCTTTGTTTCTTGAAGCCAATAGGAGTGGCAAGCCTACTTCAGAGGACAAATCCATTTTGCGAGCTGTCCCCAGGGTATTTCTCCAAACGCAGGAGGAGAAGTTCTTCATCTGCAGCAGCCCTGGAGGAGCCCTTGGATATCCTCTGGGGGCTCTGAAGCTTGCCTAGATTTCCCAGGATGGGAACTCAGGAAGATAAGCTGGCCTTTTAATCTTATTTTTTTAATTAAAGAGGTTGATGACATAAGCTATTCTGATTACCAGTGTTGAGTTGTGGGCCAATAAAAGATTGGATTCAAATGTGAGTCCTTTATAGCTCAGACCTATCTTTCTGGTCTCAGAAAGAGCACGTGAATTTTTATTTCCCACTTTCTTCAGGCACATAAAAACATTTCACTCTGGAACACAGTGAATACAATGTGATGAGATCACATTGTTTCATCAGTTTGAAACCTGTGTAATCTCATGTGATTCCCACTGAAGTTACAACAGACATGGAAAAACACATTTTCATTAACTTGTGAATATATACATATTTTACAATTCTAGTTGAGTTTGGAAGCAGGTGCTCATCTGCAACATAGGGGCAACTTGTTAACAGATGCTATTTCTCAAAGAGGTTGAACATACACTAGTAACAGTAATTTTATTATTATTATTATTATTATTTTTTAACATATGCAAGACACTGAACAATTGGGAAGACACTGCTACTACACTACAAGTGGAAAAGGGTTTTCTAGTTGAAACTACTGTATCAAGACAAAATGTTTTGTATTTAGCAGATGGAGCTGCTCATCTGAAAGTGCATCCCTGTGTGTGTGTGAGCTGATATTGGGAACCTGTTTATGTAAGAAGTGATTTCCTAGTATTCTAGGAAATTCATGAATGCAAAACATAGATAAAAATCCCAGTTTGTGTGGGTGAGTTTGTTGAACAAAATTGTCAGATGTCTGTTAAAAAGAAATAACACTTGCATAGCAGGTTTTCACAGATGTAGTATATTAAAATTGTTAGTAAAGCATTTGCAAGACATTTCCAGTAGAATGAACAGGGTGTGAGTAATGTGTAGATTTACTATTTTGTGGCCAAAACACCAAAAGTCAGAATTTAATCTTAGCTGTGTATGTGTTTTTCATTCCTAGGCAAGCTATGTGAGACTTCTAGATTGTCTGTGAAAAAATATCTCAAGATGCTTGTCTTGAGTGTTGAATGTACTAAAGAATGTAAATTATAAACACAAGGCAATATGTTCATTCCACATTCCCTGTGGTCATTCCCAATGGAAATTGGTTCTTCTTGTTTTCAGGCGCTGTTGCGACTTTGCAGTGTTAGACTAAACCCACTTCTTCTCCTATTTGACTCTCCTCTTCTTTCCTATGTCACACTTTTGCTGTTGGGAGGAGACAGACTGCAGACTACATCAAGGGCAGGAGCAGTTCTAGTGAGCTTACTACAGACTGCCAAACTTTCATTCCCAAGGAAAGAGGAAGATGTACAGGATACTGGGTAGAAAATCTTCCCTGATGAAAAGCTGCAATTGGAGATTTTCCTGGTTTAAAGCTAGGCAAATGGGTTCTTTATATTGGTAAAATCTAGCTTCGAGAAGGTAATGCAGAGCATTGGTGGAAAAATATGTTTTAAGCTCCCTCCCCTCC
>NW_023303464.1:0-6677 GCF_011077185.1 Oxyura jamaicensis | reverse complement strand
TGGCCTTCTTGGCCGCCTGAGCACACTGCTGGCTCATATTCAGCCGACTATCAACCACTACTCCAAGGTCCTTCTCTGCCAGGCAGTTTTCTAACCACACATCTCCCAGCCTGTAGCGCTGTTTGGGGTTGTTGTGCCCCAGGTGCAGGACCCGGCACTTGGCCTTGTTGAACTTCATACCGTTGGCCTCGGCCCATCGGTCCAGCCTATCCAGATCCTCCTGCAGAGCCTTCCTACCCTCGAGCAGATCGAGAGAATATATATATAAAATTTAAATCTATATTTTATTTTGGTTAATGCAGAAGTCAGAAATATGATCAAGAGCCTCAAGAGCCTCTTTACCAGAGTATACACTTTGTGCAACTGATTTGATACTAATAGAAGCATGAGAATGGGACCAACACCTGCTTTATATTAAGAATTCTTGTAGGTATGGCACAGCAATCTCATAAACTTCTGTTTTTTGAGTCCCTGGCTCCTCCAGTTCATAGTGCTTTGGGGATACTGCAGCCTACGTTGTTCTACATTTTCCACATTTAGCACCATAATCGACTTCTTTCCCACTATCAGCCTCCATGTAGGATAGAACCTCCACAGCCTTCACCTCTTCACATTCACTGGGCAGTTCCTTTTCAGAGCCAACTGCCCAGGAGTTTTAAGTGATTATAAGACCCATCCATATTATGCCTGCTGTCAGGATCCCTCCCTGGGCCAGAGTATTGAAAAGACATATTGTATGCTTTGCAACAAATCACACTTAGGCTAGGATGTAGTTAGACCACTGCTTTGAGAGAGAATATTAAGAACTCAGGGCATTGGAAAAGCAAAGATCTTTTTATTTTACACCCCAGGAGGAGTAAAAAGGCCAGGAGGTGGTTACAAGGCTTCAGTAAGCTATGAGTTTGTGTATTCTGCCATCTGACCCAAGGTTATAGCTCTACAGTTGGTAATTTAAAGTCTCCTCTAGGTACTTATAATTTAAATGTAAGGTGTCTCACAAACATATTAGCAGGTGCAAAGAGGACGTGAAGTGATCCTTTTTTCCTCTCTCTTCTGCGGGAACATGAAGAAGGCACTTTATGATCCCATTAGTGCCTCCAGGAGATCTCTAATTACATTATAAAGCACCTTAAAAAAAAGGAGAAAAAAAAAAAAAGAAAAAAAAAAAAGAAGAAAAAAAAAGCTGATTTTTAAAGCCTAACAACAACAAAAAAGTTTTGTTTAACTATTTGACCTCCTAATAACTAACTCAACAGTGATAAGACACATGATCCTTATTCACTGCACTTTGTAACTCCCCCACAATTGAAAATCATTTCATCTCCCATTCTCTTATGTGGAGACTGGAGCACCCTTTATTGCATTGCAATCAGAGATTGAAGTATGCTGTGAAGCTCTGCAACCAAAGTAACTTGTGATGTTTATGCATGTTGTTCATTCAAGGAAACTAACTGTGCTGCTCTACCTGTGGCTATTTTAGTCTGCTTAGTATCTGTTCTATTTAGTTTTTAAACCAACCTCATTGGCATAGTATCTGAGAGGTATTATATATAATAAGCTGTAACATGCTTTCAACTTCAAATTCAGCCTCTGTGCAATAATTATCACATCACTTTCCATAATTCTCACATATTCTACTTACTGAGTGAGTGGGAAGAAGATACTGAAATAATATTTAGACTCATATCATTCTTTCAGCTATAGATCACAAAATATTTTCAGTTGGTAGTTAAGTATTATCATCTCTACTGTGAAGATGGAAAAGACTAAAAGGCAGATAACACAGAGCTGTGAATAGAAACTGATCTTCTGATCCTTAGTACATGTTCCTACTTATTATTAGTTTTGTTTCTGTGCCCAAGTGTTTTTCTTCATTAGCTGACAGAAGTGATAGGGTTTGTACCGTCTTTTCAGGCTAACTAATAAAACAAATAAATGTTTAAAAGCAAAATACCTAAATATGTCTGTTATACCTCATAAATGGCAGTAATGCTTGTTTTCCCTTACAACAATGCACAGTTGAGCAGAATACAAGCCATGAACCCATGGGGGTTGGACACAATGATATCTTGAGGTCCCTTCCAACCCCTCAACCCCTACAATTCTGTGATTCTGTGAATTTTGTCCTTCCATCTATTCCTTTTATTGATGCTGGAGATTAACTCAGCCCACTGCAGCAATAAGACACAGTAAGCAAAACTCTGAGATGAGGCTACATCGTGTGCAGGATCTTCTAGTCATCCCCACAGGAAGATACTAACATCAAAGGTGTCCTTAAGTACCTGTTCTTTCTTGAAATTGCTCAGAAAGGTTCACCAATATAATTTGGATGGACAGGGTGTTGCTCAAAATTCATGTGTTAAGTTACCCTAACGCAGTCCCCTACTTTGTGACAAATTTGTTCTCGTATATGGGGGACCCTTTTCTTGCCCTGTACCCCAACTGTGCCAGGAACCTCTTTTGCCTCTTACTAACTGGCATCAACAGTCTCTGCCTTACAACAATATGAGAAAAGGATCATGACTCTGGAAAGAGATATTTAGGGTCACAAATGTTTCACAAAAAGGGTAAGGGAGAGCAGACAGTCTTCATCTCTGTCATATACCTATGCACTGTCATATCCATTCATCCACATTATGCGAAAAGCCACTGACAATTCACTGAAAGTCATCAAGCGACTTACCAGAATGCTCTTTTTCGCTTCTATTCTGCAGAAGTTCACCCTTGCTTCCTCTCATCTGAATTTCAGGTTGAGTTTAACTCCTACCCAAAGCCACATAACAAAATTAACTCACAAAAAGAATACTGCTCACATTAAAACACTCTTGATTCAATGAACAACATGTCATCTTGCTTCAGGTTTCTTAATGGAGAGATCCCAATTTCCGCTCTAAAATTCATAGACCTTAATAAATCTTCTACAGTAATGGTGGGAATTTCAGCAGTATAAGAAACAAGCTGAGTTTTAGTTTTATTAGAAACATTTCATATAATTAGCATGGACAGATGGCATATGATTCTACCATCAATCATTTATGTACAACCAAAATACAGTAATGCAAGTATCTCCCAGAATATTTCCCTGAAAAAAATGCCTGGCAGCAATTCTTATCACTCTTGCCCCTATCAGGCACTATGACTATAGTAAAATTACTTCTGATTTGTCTCAGTATTGAACAATGGCAGAATAAAGCCTTTTTCATTATACAAACTATCCTTTGTGGTTTCCAGAATTACATTGTTTTTTATGCAATATATAATCAGTTAAAAGAAAAAAAAAAAAAAAAAAAAAAAAAAAAAAAAAGAAAGAAAGAAAAAAAAAGCTTCCCTGTGTGGAACAAGAAGGAGGAATATTAATGAAGAAAATCTTTCAAAGCTTTTCTGGAAACAATACCCTTATGTATAAAAAGAGTCTTTTTTTTTTTGGCATTTACATGTGGTAGTGTTTTCAATTCCAATACATATAATAAGAAAAAAATCTGCCCTATTTGTCAATCTGTCAGGAAATATATTTCATCTTCAAGCTTCATACTCCTGGGGTTTATGGAAATCACAAAGCATCTCATTCAGATGAAGAGGTTTAAGCTATAAGCAGTGCAATTAATATCTTCAATTTCTGCCTTCAGCATGAAAAGAAGCTCAAAAGCTTTTTGAATCTGAATCCCAAATGCTATCTAATAGTCTGCATCTGGCTTATGCTGTTTATGAGAAACAACATTTGTTGGTATCAGTGGTGCATTCAGTGGCATACTAACCTTCTTACCTAGCAAGGTGAGGGCAGCGCTGGCAGGAGGACATGGGAAAGTAGCTTGGCTGGTTCATCTGAACCAAAGGGTTGCATCTCAAATGTGTTGTAAAACCTGGAGACAGAAAAGCCCATAACTCCTGACAGTACACAACCATTGAATACCATGTGTTTTCGCATACTGTACACACATCACTAATAGGCATAATAAAAGCTCAGGAAAGAGAATACTGATGGTTCTTTCTTTGCTAGAGCTGAAGAGCTGAGACTTGATCAGCTATTCCAAGGTAAAGAGAAAAGCAGATTATTCTCTCACATTAGTACTTTATCTCACAATGTTTGAGAAGCACCCATAGCATATAATATCCATGTTGGTATACCAGAGGAATGTTGCACAGAAAGCAGAAGGGTTTTGCTCTGAAAATTACTGCAGCAAAGCCTGGAACACTTTTTCGTAATTCATAGACTTTACCATGAAAACATCCTTTCTTCCCACAGTGTCTATTTCCATAAAGGGGCCAGTACCTCAGCAGAGAAATGGAGAATAAAATAGACTTGTATAAATACTAGTTTGTTCCAGTTAGGTAGCTGAGATGACAAGGAATTCGAATCACATTTTAGGCAGGGATTTGGAAAATGAGTGGTGCTAGCATATTGTTTAAAGATCCTACTGGATACAGTCCTTAGCAGTCTGAGTGTGTAGCCCCTCTTTGAGTAGGAGGTTGAATGAGGTCAGCTCCCAAGGTCTCTTCCAACCTGAATTATTTCATGTTTTGAGGAAGTCATGGCAACATAGAGGTAACTGAAAAATGTCAAACAGCCCATTTTAATGGATTGTCTGGGCACAACCCAAGCAGTATTCTGTACCTCTTACAGATTTCCTTCATTTTTCTGACTGAGCTTTTAACTCGTAATTTATATTTTGCTTATCCTATTGTAACCACAACTGTAAAAACTAAAGGGAGAAAGGGAGGTAGAAGAAAACAGTTTAGACCCTCTTGCTGATAATGAAAAATACAGATGCTTTATTACAGTGCTGTGAAACGGTCTCTCTCCACCAGAATGGTGCATGACAGTAAGCCAAGCGTGATTAAGAAAGCTGCTAAAAGACACAGGCTGCATAATATTCTTGCACAGTCTACATAAGACGAATGTTTTTCCAATTCAGCTCTTTTAAATATAATAAAACAAAAGAGAAAGGGAGAGAGAGAGAGATTTATCAGAATAGAATAAATGTCTTTCCTTGAACACCAGAAAGAAATCCAGAAATAAATTAAAAAAAAAAAAAAAAAAGTTTGTTGGTCAAAAGGAGGGCAGGACATGATTTCTTTTTTTGTGATTGATTCAAGCTCAATGAAAATATTCTTTTAGTCAGCAATACATTTTATCTTGCTATTATAGAAAAAAACACCTTGCTGCCAAGTTCTGATCAGAGGTGTGTCTTGTCTGAGCAGTCATAGTACTTCAATACATGAAAGGCTACTGAACAGTGAGTGCTCATACTGTTATTCTAGGATGTGAAGCTACAAAGCAGATGAAAGACAACCTAGGGAGCACCTAACAAACTTGCTTCTGGCTATGAATGATAATGAAGGTGGTTTTTTTTGTTTTTTTTTTTTTTGTTGTTGTTGTTTTTTGTGTGTGTGTGTGTGTGTGTGAATTTTTACACTTAGACCAGACTATGTTTTCTGTTTACATTGTCTAGATAGCTAAATCCCAGCTGAAGGTAATCACTGTAAGCTTTAAGCCTCATGCTTGTTTTCTGAAAACACTCAGGATAGCCCAAACAGTAAGACTAGGTTTCTATTGCTTTGTCGCTGGTACAAAGAGGATGTGAAATAGGACCTTAATAGCCTGGTAACCTACAGGTGCAGGTGATTACACATCATGCCAGGTACTGAATATTGAGCTCCAGAATGTCACTGTTAAGCCAGCCTACCCAAGGCTATCATCCTGTAACATGTATACACAGTAGACAAACCTGTTATTTCTTAATAAATTTAATGGTTTTCCTCTGGAGCACATTAATGTTCCAAATTCTTCTACATTCAGTATGAACAAGTTAGGGATGGGAAGACTATATTCATAGTTTGTAAAATCACAGAATCACAGAATCACAGAATAGTCTAGGTTGGAAGAGACCTCCAAGATCATCGAGTCCAACCTTCTACCTAACGCTAACAAATCTCCCACTAAACCATATCCCTAAGCTCTACATCTAAACGTCTTTTAAAGACCTCTAGGGATGGTGATTCATCCACTTCCCTGGGCAGCCTATTCCAGTGACTAACAACCCGTTCAGTAAAGAAGTTCTTCCTAATACCCAACCTAAACCTCCCCTGGCGCAACTTTAGCCCATTCCCCCTCGTCCTGTCACCAGGCACATGGGAGAATAGACCAACCCCCACCTCGCTACAGCCTCCCTTCAGGTACCTGTAGAGTGCAATAAGGTCACCCCTGAGCCTCCTCTTCTCCAGGCTAAACAGTACCAGCTCCCTCAGCCGTTCCTCGTAAGACTTGTTCTCCAGACCCTTCACCAGCTTCGTTGCCCTTCTCTGGACTCGCTCGAGCACCTCCATGTCCTTCTTGTAGTGAGGGGCCAAAAACTGAACACAGTACTCGAGGTGCGGCCTCACCAGAGCCAAGTCCAGGGGGACAATCACTTCCCTGGCCCTGCTGGCCACGCTGTTTCTTATGCAAGCCAGGATGCTGCTGGCCTTCTTGGCCGCCTGAGCACACTGCTGGCTCATATTCAGCCGACTATCAACCACTACTCCAAGGTCCTTCTCTGCCAGGCAGTTTTCTAACCACACATCTCCCAGCCTGTAGCGCTGTTTGGGGTTGTTGTGCCCCAGGTGCAGGACCCGGCACTTGGCCTTGTTGAACTTCATACCGTTGGCCTCGGCCCATCGGTCCAGCCTATCCAGATCCT
>NW_023303463.1:0-11933 GCF_011077185.1 Oxyura jamaicensis | reverse complement strand
TTATTATTATTATCCTATCTTAAAAAACTGTCTTTATCTCAGCTCACAGGCTTCACTTTCCCATTTCTCTCCCCCATCTCAGAGAGGGAGGGGGGAGGGTGAGTGAAGGACTGTGTGGTGTTTAGCCAGGTTAAACCACAACACTTATCTACAGATTACCATTTAAAGCAGGAAAATAGCTCTAAGGAGTAAAAAGTACACTAGTCAAATTAACAATAGGTTATTGATGTTGAAAGTGAAGGAGTTCAGAATCCTGAAATAGAAATGCTACTGCAGAATAAACTGCCATGTAGCAAAAATAGTTTGAAAAACAACCCTATGGCTTTACAGACAAATACAGCAAGAATAGTACAAGTAGTACAATAATACTACTAATAATGTATACAAAACAAGTGATGCACAATGCAGTTGCTTACTTCTTGCTGACCAATGCCTATTCTATCCTGAACAGCGGTCATCCTAACCCCAGCCAGCCACCTCATTAATTGCTCAGCATGAAATCGTACAGTAAAGGATATTTCTTTGGCCAGTCTGGGTCAGCTGTTCTGGGTCTGTCTCCACCCAGCTTTCAGTGTACCCCTAGCCTCCTCGACAACAGGACAACGTGAGAAGCTGAAAAGTCCTTTGTTTAGTGTAAGTACTGCTCTGCAACAATTAAAACATCAGCAAAGGATCAACACTATTCTCATCCTAAATCCAAAACACAGCACCATACCAGCTGCTAGGAGGAAAATTAACTCTTCCCTTACTGAAACCAGGACAGAAGAGAATTTTCTTATTATTTGCCAAGGCAGTCTGCAGAGGTAATGGAATGGAATTTTTCATACTGTGGCTCTGCGGGTTATGGAGGATTTTTATATATATATATATAAAGAAGACAAGTATCTGGGATATCCCTTCATCCGTTTAATTGACAATAACACAAAATCTATATATTTTTAATTCCTCTATGGTAACTTAAAGAACAAACAAACAATCAAACAAAATAATCCACCACCACCAATAACCACAATAAAACCAACAGAAAGTAAATAATCTTCATATGATTTTTGACTAAGTATGTATCAATAGTGGTTGTGGTTTATCACAGTAACTCAACTGTAGTTAATTCACATTAGGAGTGAAGCTTGGAGACAGTTTTTGTGGCCATTTCTTAGCCTAGGTCGTAAGCATAGAAATGTCTGAGACTCCAGGAGGATCACTGAAGAATTTTACAGATTCATGCAGTATATACAGGATTTATTCTGAATGTTGAAGAGTAATTAAATATTTTTTTTCACTTTATCTTATTATGGATAAAAAAGTAATAAAAAAAAAATCTGCTGTCTTTGGGGAAATGCATTAATTTTATATCCTGAATGTTTTTCCCTTGAACTGCGTGCAACTGGCCTTGAGTGGCACAGGAAATGGTAAAGGGCAGCAGCCATAGCTGCTAGAAAATAGCTGATGTTAGTTTTCTGAGCAAAAGCACAGCTGCAAAATGCTTAAAATTAACAATGTTTAGCAGAGTGATTTGAGCCAGCTCCTCCACTGATGTAAATCACTCTATCTGATACTGCAGCGGTGGTCCTCTGACTTAGGCCATTGTAAACTGTGTAGGAAAGCAATAGTCAAAACAACTTTTCTCAATTGCTTTCCTTCAGCTGAAAATCAAGATGCTGAGTCTTCTTTGGTTTTATGTATAACTAGCTCTGTTTCATTGGCATTACTCTCAACTCTCACTGTTGTGATTATGAAAAGAATCAGACCTGTTCATGTTGTGTCATTTTAAATGATCTTCCTTGATTATTTGGCACTAGTATGATATCCTCAACCAGTACAGCTGCTGCTGAAAAAAGCGGGATAATCTACTAGTAGTTCTCTTCTTCACAGCTTACAGGTTCCATGGATTTTTATACATTAAAAGAAGAACAGATTAACAAAAACGTCCAAAACAACAAGAAAAATAAATGTGGTTTGGATGTAAAAAATTTAGCTTGATTTTTATCAAGAAGTATAAAGAACACATTATATACACATTCTACTCTATAGCTGAAAAGTTCTAAAAATAAGCAGAGAAAAGCAACAGTGTATAAAATTATCTCAAGACCTAAATTGTCATTTGTTTAGAGTTTAACTGTTGAAATTACAGCTGCCAGGGTTGCTAATACCTGGATTGTTTTAACACCAAGAAATACACACTTTTACTAAAGGACAGAGAATCAGTGATGCAGTAAGAGCTAAGTGCATATTCAAGGATAGAATTTGGCCAATACATAGCCTCTATATTAGATGTTCTAGAAAGAACCAGACAGAGAATTTTCTCGTGAGATGCTTTCATACTAGAACATAATCTGAGCTGGAAGCGAAATATTTTAGAAGCAATTTCCCAGCTTTTAATTAAACATTTTTCAGAAAAAAAGGTCTTCAGCTCCAGAATGGAAGCTGCTCAAAACCAGAGAATCCCGAGATTATCTGGTTCACTTGTGTTTGTCTCCTTCCGTTGTTTAGAAAATTGTCTTATGTTGATCTTTCCATGCTGAACAATCAGGATTTCAGTCCTTTCTGTTTTCAAGCATATATTAAAGTATCAGTAAGAGGCTTTATAAAGTGCTTTTAGCATTGAATAGTATGTTTGAAATAAGCTTCATTTTTTTTTTTAAAGTGGCATCTAGTTCCCCCCCCCCTTTTTTTTCCCTTGAATAGCATTGAAATGATCTTTGCTTGTTCTTTTTCTCCATATTTTAAGAGGCAGAGTCACAAACGTATGTACCTATTTGACATGCATACAAAACAGGGATAAAGTGTTATTTATAGGAACAGTAGAGGGAGATGATTGTCAGATTCCTTAGCAAATAATAGCAAATAACAACAACAACATAGCATGTTTAGGAAAATCTTCCATCTATACAGAAAAAAACAGTATTAATATATGTTTGAATTATTAATGAATATAATATACTCAGTTGAGTACACCCTCCATAAGTTTGCAGATGACAGCACGTTAAACAAAAATGCTGATCTGCTAGAGGGTAGGAAGGCTCTACAGAAGGATGTGGATAGGCTAGATAAACGGTCTGAGGCCAACTGTATGAAGTTCAGCAAGGCTAAGTGCTGGGTCCTGCTCTTGGGGCACAACAACCCCATGCAACACTACAGGACTGGGGGAAGAGTGGCTGGAAAGCTGCCCAGTGGAAAGGGACATGGGTGTATTGGTTGATAGCCATTTGAATGTGAGCCAGCAGTGTGCTCAGGTGGCTAAGAAGGCCATCCTGGCTTGTATCAGAAATATCATGGTCAGCAGGACTAGGGAAGTGATTTTCACCATGTATTCAGTTCTGGGCCCCTCACTACAAGAAGGGCATCGAGGTGCTGGAGTATGTCCAAGGAAGGGCGACGAAGCTGGTGAAGAGTCTAGAGAACAAGTCTTATGAGAAGCCTCTGAGAGAGCTGGGGTTGTTGAGTCTGGAGAAGAGGAGGCTCGGGAGATCTTACTGTACTTTGCAGTTACCTTAAAGGAGGTTGTAGAGAGATAGGGATCACTCTCTTCTCCCATATACCAAGTGGTAAGATGAGGGGAAATGGCCTCAAGTTGTGCCAGGGAAGGTTTATATTGGATATTAGGAGAAATTTCTTTACTGAAAGGGTTGTACAGCATTGGAATAGTCTGCCCAGTTGAAGTAGATTTCAAAAGGAAAGGGCTTTGGGAGATTAAGGATGCAAGATGAAATACTGTACTTCTTATGGTTGTTCTAGAACTTTATTCAGCTCACCATATTTTTCCATCTTCAAGTATAAAATTTAGCACATTTAGCATAGGATCAGGCAGAGTCATGATTTTTTTTCCTAAGACAAGTTTAGGCTGTGGTTTTCCCTGAATTTTCAACTTAGGCCTTTCTCAAAAGTGAGCCCTTCTATGTCCAGTGCTCCCATACAGCTCTGGTATATAAACTTCTGTGACTTCCTCAGCAGATAGAAGTACATCAGCAATGGGGGGAAAAAAGGTCCTGTGATGTAGATGGCTTGCTTGAGCTGGTACACAACATATTCAGAGGAACAGGGGAAAGCAACAAAATATAAACTTCCAGACACCAACGCAAGGAGCTGGCCTGATATCACATTCTAAAACTCCTCTCTAAGCACTCTTTGAACCCTGTAAGTAGTAGTATTCTTCTTACACATCCATTAAAGTAGCTTTCAAGTTTGCTTTTTTCCAAGTCACTTTCTTCTTTAAGTTACAAGTGCAAAAACAGTGGCTTGAGACAATACTGTTTTTAGAAAGAAAAAGCCTCATGCATCAGTAATAGGTAATACAGTCTAAGTGGAAGGGAAGACCTCTTTGTAATATTTTGTGGGAAGTTGCTGTTGGAAGAATACATTGCTTAAAACTATTTTCTCTATTTAGGACAGGCTTTCATGGACAGCTACACTATTTTGTGTTGTCTTCAAAAGTTTTAATTTCTTCCTTTGTATGTGGAATGAATGAGATAGAGGCTGTATATTGGAGAAAAAAAAAATGAGGAAAATATTTCATTTTTACCATACGAGGCTAAATTATTTCTAAGTATGAATGCAGAATAAGTAAAAATTTCAGGGAAGTTTGACGTCTATTCCAGCCTGTTCTTTACATACAGTATGACCTAGATTCTTAGTGGCAAAAGTAAATTTTGGAAGCAATAATTGTATTTTGTCCTCCATCTCCACCTAGTGTCTGTTGGTGTTAGTAATAAAATCATCCATCTCTTGTCCCATTCTAATTACTTTCCTGCCTCCAGCACATAGCAGGAAAAATAAAATAAAATAAATCTGCTATTTGCATAGCATTGACTTTCTTCTCCTGGTAAAAGACATTCATTTTTAATAAACAGCAGTCTTTTGGATTTTTGTGGCTAATATATGAATGTTCCTTCCTCCCTACTTTCCAGGAATTAACAGATCTAGCTACTGAATTATTAGTGAACCTCTTGCACTGACATTAGCTAAGGTTAGACCACATTTGTCCTCAGATTCTTGCAGCTTCTAGTACCATGATTCTTAGGTAATGCATAACTTTTTTGAGTCATACATCAGTAACTTGTATTTGTACTAGTACCAGTGAAAAATCTGGCATCAAATTATCTGCATGTCCTAGTACTTTTCCTTTTGATTCTTTGGTCTATATGAAAGTTGTAATTGACATTTTTATTAAAATCTTAATGTAATCAAACTTTAAAGACAAGCGTGCCTGGTGACAGGATGAGGGGGAATGGGCTGAAGTTGTGCCAGGGGAGGTTTAGGTTGGATATTAGGAAAAACTTCTTTACTGAACGGGTTGTTAGTCACTGGAATAGGCTGCCCAGGGAAGTGGTTGAGTCACCATCCCTGGAGGTCTTTAAAAGACGTTTAGATGTAGAGCTTAGGGATATGGTTTAGTGGAAGATTTGTTAGCATTAGGTCAGAGGTTGGAGTCAGTGATCTTGGAGGTCTCTTCCAACCTAGATGATTCTGTGAAGATCAAAAAAATATATATATATAATAAGAAACCTGTAAATGGGCTCACATTTGAAAAGTTTTATGCCAAGAAAGGTAAAAATGAATTTGCATATCTGAGAGTCTCAAAATACAGTGAAATTCATTCATTTTTAAAGTAGTGTTAAGTCACCAAAATATGAAAGGTGCAGTTCAAGTTATTCCAAAGGAAAGAAAGACAAGATAAATACCCAATAAATTATCACAATTTGTGATTCTCTTTGATGGATATTTAATGTAAAAAATTGCTTCTTCTCACAGGAATCTAATTTACTTTATCTCTACAAAATTGCAATATTGGAACTAGTTTGCTATATTGGAAATAATTTTACTGTTACTTTAAGTAGTAGTCACTCTTTGTTTGTTTAAAAGTTCTCCTTTAGAAAAAATATTATTTCTCTTTTGCAAAAGCTTTTAATTTTGTCTTTTAGAAAAACAAAACCACCACCACCAGCAACAACAAAATATTTTTAAAAAATACATCCACTCTATTACTTTTTATAGAATCATATTGGTTGTGGGTAGAATCTCCTGTATGTTGGGGGAAGTTCAACATTTAGAAACTTCAGGAAAATGTATCTCACCCTACAGGGGGGGGAAAGAAAAAAAAAAAAAAAAAAAACACGTCTGATGCATCAAATTCCCTAAAATGTGAATACTCATTATTCTTCATAGAAATTTTTGAATGGTTTCCATAAAAGAGAGTCCATAAGAGAGATTCATCTTTGAGAGGACTTAAGGAAGAATTATGGTACTGGTTTTTTTTTTGTTGTTGTGTTTTTTTTTTTTTTTTGGTTTTGTATTTTCTAATTGTATATTTCCCTTTGTTTCAATATTCCGCTCTTTATACAAGCTCCAAAATTAAGAATAAATATTTACTGTAGAACTTAGGTGGATGTCATAGCAATAAGCTGTATGTCCACTCTCTGATTTTCAATGAAATAATCATTATGTATTCCAGTTATGCCTTTTGAGGCTTGAAAAACGTACTCTAAAATTCACCGGTCAATGCTATTTTATCATAATTTCTCTATATTTCCATTCTGCAGTTACTCATGTTCTCATAAGATCTGCTTTCAGGCATTTTTAAGCATTGTTATGAGAAGTGAAAATTGAATTAAATTTTAAATGAAATGTGTAAAATTGGTATTACAGTAGAGGGCAATTACTGCACCTCTTTGGCAATGTGGCCCCAAAATAATCTTGCACATCTACAAAATGCATCAAAAATCTAAACGTGGGAGTGAATGGGGGGGGGGGGGGGGACAAAAAAAAAAAAAAAAAAAAAAAACTAGGCAAATGAAATATTTGAATGAAAAGATGTTGGAAGTTATTGTGCTTAACTCAGTCTGGGTAAATAGGAACTAAAGAGTGAGAATAATTATGCATTTTATTCCTTAGTTATATCTTAATCCAAACATAAATAACAATGGACTTAATAGCTCAAGGAGTTTTTTGTTTATTTTCTTTGTTGTTTTAATTTTATTTTTTAATGGAGTGGTTGTCTCACAGTCCAAAAGCCTAGAGGAGTTTTCATGGAAAAACTGACCAAAAAATCAAATCTAAAATTCTTTTGCTGGCTTTATAGATTCAGTACTGACCAAAACAGACTGGGAGATAGATTGCCATACAGGTTTTTCTCAAAACCGTTTGGTATGGTAGAAAAATCTTCAGGAGGCTTTGATTTTATTTACTTTTTAATAAAAATGGTCTATTAATACCTTCATTGTTTATGAGACTTTATTTTCCAGCTGAATGGATTTTACCTCTCCCCTCCCACCCCCACCAATTTAATAGAACCATTATGGCTGGAAAAGACCATCAAGATCATCTGGTCCAAATTTCACCCTACCACCATTGTTGCCCAGTAAACCAACCATGTCAATGGTTTACTGACTGGTGAATAAACCATGTCAATTCACCTGTCAATGCCAGGTCCAACCTTTCCTTGAACAACCTCAGGGATAGTGACTCCACCACTTCCCTGGGCAACTTGTTCCAATGCCTGACTGCTCTTTTTGAGAAGAAATGTCTCCCAATTTCCAACCTAATCATCCCCTGGCACTACTTGAGGCCATTCCCTCTAGTCCTATCACTAGTTATCTGTGAGAAGAGGCCAGCACCGGGTAAAGTGTCAATCTGCCAGAAGGTAGGAAAGACCTTCAGAGGGACTGGGACAGGTGGGATCAATGGGCAGAGGCCAATGGGATGAAGTTCAACATGGCTAAGTGCCAGCTCCTGCTCTTTGGCCACAACAACCCCACGCAATACTACAGGCTTGGGGTAGAGTGGCTGAAAGCTGTGCAGAGGAAAAGGATCTGGGGGTGCTGATGGATGCTCACCTGAAAATGAACTGGCAGTGAGCCCAGGTGGCCAGGATGCTGTTGGCCTTCTTAGCTTATATCAGGAATAGTGTAGCCAGCAGGACCAGGAGGTGAATGTACTCCTGTCCCTCTGATGAGGCCACACCTCAAGTACTGTGTTCAGTTTTGGGCCCCTCACTACAAGAAGGACATCGAGGCCCTGGAGTGTGTCCAGAGAAGGGCTATGAAGCTGGTGAAGGGCCTGAAACACAAGTCCTTTGAGGAGCAGCTGAGGGAACTGGGGTTGTTTAGTCTGGAGAAGGGGAGGCTCAGGGGAGACCTTATTGCTCTCTACAACTACCTGAAAGGAAGGTGTGGGGAGCTGGGGGTCGCAGATAACTAGGTGTTTGGAAGTACTATCTTCTGAGCAGCATGTGACTTTTTGTTTGTAAATTTGTTACTAGCTGAGCACAGAAAATAAAGGGAGAATGGACTTTGCAATATCTCTGAAACAGTTCTTATAATAGACCTCACATTTAGATGAAACATAGAGCTTATTATTAAGCAGTATTTACAAAGGTATAATATTCATGCTATTTGTAATCTACACAGAAAGAGAAAACCTAGAAACTTTACTGCTTTCGGAGGAGAGTTTGATTTTTCTTCTTTTTTGAAATGTTGGAAATTTGGGTCCCCAGTTTTTCTTTCTCTCCCTTCTAGTCACTGAGCTTTCTGTAATATTTTAGATATGATCTAATATCTAACATGACTCTGCAAGATCTCCTTTTTGCATATTTCTTTTTTTTGTTTGTTTTAAATAATATTATTATTCATAACATAGCAATGAAGTTCATATTAACAAGATGTAAACCTAGGTATCTTGGGAAGCCTCTTAGGTTTCTTAACGATGACATTCTGCAGAGATTCTTTTTATGCTCCTTGAAGGACAAGCAAAAGATTATGTTTTCATAGCTAACTGCAAGCTTCTGGAGCAGCCTTCGTCAGGTTGGAAAGCAGGAGAAATTTCTTCTCAGAAAAAGTGGTTAGGTATTGGAAAAGGTTGCCCAGGGATGTGGTGGTGTCACTGTTCCTGGAGGTGTTTAAGGAAAGGTTGGATGTGGTGCTTAGAGGCATGGTTTAGTTGGTGATACTGGTGGTATGAGGATGGCTGGACTAGATGATCTTGGAGGTCTTTTCCAACCTTAATGGTTCTATGACTCTATGATTCAGGATACCTTACTACTGAATAACAAAATTTGTGGCCTTAAAATAGCATGGAGGTTGATTTCATATCTGTGGTCTTTTACAGAGATCAGCTATATAGATTGTATTGCAATGTGATCATTCAGTTTTGACGTAAGGAACAAAATGACCTGAGGAATTAGTAAAATGCAACAGCATTTCAAAGATTTCAAACCATATCCTGCTAAGACATAGCCACATACTTACTTTGCTTGTAGTATTTTGTAAAATCATGTTTGAGCCTGTGATGGACCACAGTATGGGCGAATATGTTTAGTACTTTAAAATACGCTTTCTTGTTAATATTGTTTTCCTTGTCACTTGGCCTGTTCAGCCTGGAAAAGAGGAGGCTGAGGGGAGACCTCATCGTGGTCTACAGCTTCCTCATGACGGGGAGTGGAGAGGAAGGCGCCGATCTGTTCTCTTTAGTGACCAGTGATAGGGCCTGTGGGAATGGTGTCAAGCTGAGGCAGGGGAGGTTTAGGCTAGACATCAGGAAAAGGTTCTTCACTGAGAGGGTTGTTGCACACTGGAACAGGTTCCCCAGTGAGGTAGTCACTGCACCAAGCCTGTTGGAGTTTAAGAAGCATTTGGACTGTACACTTAGTCACATGGTTTGAATTTTTGGGTAGAGCTGTGTGGTACCAGGAGTTAGACTCAATGATCCTTACGGGTCCCTTCCAATTTGGGATATTCTATGATCTGAATTTGAGCTATTCAAATCCTCAAGGCTCACTAAGGAGCAAATAATTAGCTCTCGTAGTCATTAAGAACACTATTTCTGTTTTTATCTTAAATGTTTGCTTTAAATAGTTGTATTGAGGTGCTGCTTGCTTTAAGTAATTGTATTAAGATGTTGCTTTTTATTATATTTTTCCAATCCTCTAATAAGTTATCCTCAATAATTCACACATTGACATAGTTAAAGATTTGTATTGGAAGGTTATTTGTTTTAGGAAGATTTTTGCCTTTGCTTTGACTGCGCCTCAAGTACAAATAATTGAGACAGACCTGTTTTGTTTTGTTTTGTTTTATTTTATTTAAAACCTGTTAAAAAAAAAAAATGGAATAAACTAAACAACATTAATAACAAATATAACTGAGGAATGAAGGGAAAACAAAGAAAAATAATTGGGCTTCTATTAGCAACTGAAACAGTAGAAGGAAAGCACTGACTGCTGTAAAATTCAAATAGGACATGTGTGTATATTGGTATAAAAGAAGGAAGTGCTCTGGTTTGTGTTATTTCTGTCAGGAATTCAGTAGCATATCTGAGGTGCTTTGGAATGCTCTTCTTGTCTCTGTAGAGCATTGGAAAAGATCACAGCCCCGTCAGTGTTGACATTTAAAGAGCTAATGATAGAGGTGATGACCGATTCACTTGGTAATGAAGCTTATTGGCAGCCTCAGCAGTGATTTTCCTTGAAACAACTGTGATTGAAAAGAGTGTCACAAATTTTGGGCAAAATCTCAGCAGAATTTTTCAATCACAGAGACAAACATTTTGGAAAAAGTTATTATTACACATCCTCTTTTGACTTGTTCAGTTCTCATCAGACAATGAGATAGGTGACATAAGAGACTTGTGGTTCTTCCTAGACATGCAACTTATCCAATACAGAGAACAAGGCCTTAGATTAGTATCTAAAAGAGCCCCAGGGCAGCTATAACGGATTTTTTTTCCTTTGATAGCACTGTTGTAGTTGGAACCTCTTCAAGCTCAACTCAACTCCAAGTGGTTCCAGAAAAAGGTTAGAA
Organism: Oxyura jamaicensis; assembly: GCF_011077185.1. Taxonomy (NCBI): domain Eukaryota; kingdom Metazoa; phylum Chordata; class Aves; order Anseriformes; family Anatidae; genus Oxyura; species Oxyura jamaicensis. The sequence continues at coordinate 1,143 of NW_023303463.1, read as the reverse complement.
CTAGGATTCCCCACTTGTCTTTTTAAGGTCTTGTGGGTTGTGTGTGATCAGGGAAGCAGTTATTTCTGTTAAACTGCAGAGCACAGCAAATGAGTCGCTTCTTCAGAACTTCAGACATAACAAAGGCCTCAAATGAAACCTTATTGAAATCCTTATTGAAAATGTAGATAAATTGTTATTATGGACAAAATATAGGAATACATAAAATCTCTTTAAATTATGCACAGAGTGACATATGGGAAAACCCAAATGCCTTCAATTGCACAGGCCTAAATTTAAAAATTAGGACCACAGCAGAGAGATTGTGGAGTCGTCTTCTTTGGAGAAATTCAAAACCCACCTGGATGCCATCCTGTACAACGTGCACTGGGTGACCCTGCCTGGCAAGGGGGTCGGACCAGATGAACTCCAGAGGTCCCTTCCAAACTCAACCATTCTATGATTCTTTGATCAACAAATACTTGCACTGTCTTCTCTTCTTAATATTTCTGCTAGACCATATTCTAAAACCTTGTCTGTAACATGTAAATAACTTAAGGGAAGAAAATTGAGAAAAGTGATAGAGGGAAAAGGTATTTCAACAAACCAAAGTGTTGTGATTTAACCCGGCCAGCAGCTAAACACCATACAGCCGTATGCTCACGCTCTTCTCTCCCTCTCTGGGATGGGGGAGAGAAATGGGAAAGTGAAGCCTGTGAGCTGAGATAAAGACAGTTTTTTAAGATAGGATAATAATAATAATAATGTGTATGAAACAAGTGATGCACAATGCAACTGCTCACCACCCACTGACTGATGCCCAGACTATCCCCGAGAAGCCAGCCCCCCACCCTGGCTAGCCACCCCTATATATTGTTTAGCGTGACGTCAGATGGTATGGAATACCCCTTTGGCCAGTTTGGGTCAGCTGTCCTGGGTCTGCCCCCTCCCAGCTCCTGCTGCACCCCCAGACTGCCCGCTAGCAGGACAGAGCAAGGAGCTGAAAAGTCCTTGGCTTAGTGTAAGCACTGCTCTGCAACAATTAAAACATCAGCATGTTATCAGCACTCTTCTCATCGTAATCCAAAACATAGCACCCTACCAGCTACTAGGACGAAAAATAACTGTCCTAATTGAAACTAGGACACCAAAGGAAATGAAAGG
>NW_023303462.1:0-9800 GCF_011077185.1 Oxyura jamaicensis | reverse complement strand
ACAGGACATGCTTTGTAGCCTTTTTACCAGCTTTGTTGGCCTCATCTGGATGCATTCGAGGATCTTAACACTCTTTTTATATTTTGGAGCCCTGAACTGCACACAATATTCAAGCTGAGGCCACACCAGCACTAAATATTGTGGGAGAATTGCATCTTTTGACTGTATGGCTGTGTCATATGTAGTGTACCCCAAAATGCAGTTTGCCCTCTTGGCTGCCAGGACATACTGCTAGCTCACATTGAGCTTACTGACTACCAGCACCTTCAAACTCTTTTATGCTAATCTGTTTTCCAGCCATTCATCTCTAGCCTGTACCTGTTTCCAGCATTAATCCATACCAGGAGTAGAATCCAGCATCTACCTTTGTTGAATTTCATGCTGTTACTGATTGTCCAATGCTCCAATCTGTCTATATCCCTCTGCAAGGCCTCCAGAGAATCATTAGAACTTCCCAGTTTAGTATCACCAGCAAACTTGCTGAGGATGCATTCCAGTTGTGCACTCAGATCACTGATGAAAATGTTGAACAGGACTGGACCTAGAATTGAGCTCCCGAGAACACTGCTAGTGATTGCTAACCAGATGTAGCCTCATTCACTACAGTGATATCACTCACCAATTACCATCACAGGCAAAACAATCTCAGAATAGGGAGATTAATGTAATTTATTGCCTACTAGTTAGAGGCTAGAGCAGTGAGAAACTAAAAGCAAACTAAAAACACCTTCTCCCCCCATACATTCTCTTCTCCCTCCTCCCCACAAGCAGTGCAGGGGAACGAGGAATGAGGGATGTGGTCAGTCCATAATTATTCATCTCAGCTGCTCTTTCCCTGTTACTCTATTTCTCTGCTCCAGAGTGGGATCCCTCACACCGGATGCTATCCTTCCAGAACTCATTCTGCATGGGCTTCCCACTGACTGCAGTAGCAGACTGCTACCAAAACCTTGACATATAAGCATAATACATTCTTGTACCCACAGAGGACCTCTCACAGATCACAGTAGGACACAATGCACATAAGTTTGAACATGCTAGACAAAAATGCAAATGCTGAGAAGAGCTGCAGAGCAGATGAGATGATACTTTTTTTTTTTTTTTTTGTAACTGTCTCAATGAGTCAATGTGTACTGATCTTTTAGCAGAGAGGCAAGAAGGGCCATTGTGGGCTGGAGAGGAAAACAGTTCATTTAGAGACAGAAATGCTTATTGGAGCTCTGGAGATCATCTAGTCCAATTTACACCTCAAAGCAGGACTGTTTCCAGCATTAGATCAGGTTAGATATGTCTTTGCCTTTCTTTAAAAACCTTAAAATGGAGAGGGTTGGGGCACAGGGAAGAAGAAAGCATGGTGGCAATGGCAACACCTGTGCAATTTATAGCAAGGTGCCCCAGCCATATGAGAATCCACAATGATATGGTTGGAACCAGTGCTAACCAGTGCTGGTTAGTATATCACATCAAAACCTCTTTTAATACTATCTGGTCCAGTGCTGGGACAGACCCTGAGCTTGTCTCTCTTGATTGAAAATTAGCTTTTATACTTGCTGATAGGGAAGTTAGCATGAGTTGAGGAAATCAGGATTTGTGTTCTGAGATTGAGACGTTTGGTGTCAATGAACATTATGGATAGACAGGAAAACACAGCTTTCGTACTTACCACATCAGTTATGCCATGGTTTAGGAAGAAGCCCTGAGAGTATGCTTTAATTTCACTGCACTGTAGAACAAAACTCCTGCTATTTAAATTAAAGCAAAATTATTTCTGAGTGCAAACTGTTAAATATTGATAGGAGTCCTTTGGAGAACAAAGGACTCCTGGGATGTGGACACCTCTGATATACCTTGGCTTTGTGGAGTACCACATTGAACTGACCATGTATTGGCACTGTCGTAGACATAGACAAGTTAATTTGAATGTTGATGTTTACCCCAGATGCTACAGAAACAGGAAGAGAAACTGGACTCTGTTTTCCTTTCTTTCCCTTCAACATTTGTGGAGGAGATGCAATTATTTTGAAAGTAGATGATTAATTCTATTTCCTCCGTGTGATGCATCATCATATAAGTGTACTCACATGACATAAAACATAGTAAGTGCAATGTATTCACATGTTGTTGTCAAGGAATATCTGTTACTTTTGGAGCTTTATGCTCAAGTGGTTATAGCAGGGTCCAAATAAGGAAGAAGCAAAATGTGGACTTTCAGAAATTGACTGTTCCAATGATCAAGTGAAAGATGACAGGAAGCTAAAGGAACTTGTGTTGTTTAGTCTGGCAAGTGTATGTAAAGGGGATGTGATTGTTCTTTATAAATATACCTGGAAAGTAACCAACAGGAAGGGAAAAAATAATTCAAATAAGAGTTGGCATAAGGAAAAATGGTTTAAAACTCAGCACTGATAATTATAGGCTGGGAACAGGAAGGTTTTTAAGCACCAGAATAGTGAGTCTCAGTTTCCCAGAGGGACAGAATAGGCAAGAAATTAAATACCTTTTAAGAATGGAGCTTTGCAGGAGATTAAATTATGTACTTTCTTGCAGTAACAGAGTATGGATCTTTGAACTATCTTATTGTTTATGAGATAAGAAAATTTCAAGGCTGCCTTCAGCCTTAAACAAACAAACAAACAAATTTTTAAAAATAGTGGTATGTTGTGGTCATGCTATATTATAATAGCTATGATAGCCATATCAAAATAGGGAGATAGGCTGAACATTCCCTATAAAGGAGCAATGTGTGTGAGGAACGTTTTATCTTTTGCATTTTTTGATTTAGGGATTAAACAAACAAACAAACAAACAAAACAATCACTGAGTGAACATTTGCTGAATCATGGAATTGTCAGCACACCTGCCTACTCTCAGATGGGTAGGTGCAGCATATTCAAATGTAAATGCTTCACTGAGTATTCTGAAAATGATAAAGAACAATATTAGTTTTTGTCTAATCATAGAATCATTTAGGTTGGAAAAGGCCTCAAAGATCATCAAGTCCAACTATTAACGTAGCACTGCCAAATCTACCACTAAACTATATCCTTAAGCACCACTTTTAGACACCTTTTAATTATGATCCTCCTTTTCTCCAGACTAAACAATCCCATGTCCCTCAACCACCCCTTGCAAGACTTGTTCTCTAGACCCTTCACCAGTTTCATTGCCCTTCCTTGGACATGCTCCAGCACCTCAAGGTCTTTCTTGTAGTGAGGGGCCCAAAACTGAACACAATATTTGAGGTGCAGCCTCACCAGACCTGAGTACAGGGAGACAATCACTTCCCTAGTCCTGCTGGCCACACTACTTCTGATACAAGCCAGGATGCTGTTGGCCTTCTTGGCCACCTGAGCACACTACTTGCTCATAGTCAGCTGGTAATTGACCAATAACCCAGGTCACTTTCTACCAGGCAGCTTTCCAGCCACACTTCCCCCAGCCTGTAGCATTGCATGGAGTTGTTGTTACCCAGGTGAAGGACCTGGCACTTAGCCCTGTCGAATTTCATGCAGTTGGCCTCATCCCATCAGTCCAGCCTTTCCAAATCCTTCTGTAGAGCCTTTCTACCCTGCCAACCAGATCACTGATAAAGATATTAAAGAGATCTGGCCCCAGTTCTGAGTCCTGTGAGTCCAAGTGGTGACTTGTGACTAGCTGGATTGTCAGCACAGTGGTTGGATTAACTGTATTTATCTCCATTCAGTACAACTCTTTTATGCAACACTTAGGACTGTAACACAGATCTTAATTTGAGGTTAAAAAGGTTCCTGGACTCTGTGTGAGACCACAATAGTAGCATACTTCTTCCAAATAATGTTTAGAGACCTACAGTATGAATTGGACAGAGTAGAAATGTTCTTTCTCTGCTTGTTTCTTCTTGCTTGTGCAAATATTTATATTATTAATTTAAGAGTAAAGGAAAAAAAAGATTAGAGGTAGTCTGTATTGTTTATTTAGGAAGGAGTTAAGATCATCAAGAGGAAAACACTTGCTTCGCTGTATCATAGGTTGCAAGAACTCAGAAAGATTTTTTTTTCCAAATGTCTACATTAGATGGATGAGTTAATAAAGCAGCAAAGATAGAACTGAATAAAGCCCACGCCTTTCTTAGTAGAGCCTGACTTTAAATAGAAAAACTTGTGTCAGGTTATGATTTTCTGGTGATTCCTTTGAGGTTTACCCTGCAACATGTCCTGTAACGAAAAGCTTGTTAGGATTGTCGGTTTGGATAATGTTTGTGTGGGACAGCTGCAATGTTAGGTTTAAAACTCTTTTCCACTGAATATTTATTTGTTCTTCCAATTTTAATCTGTGGCTGTCAAAACCCATATGGAAATTGGTTAATAAGATATGTCCTTCTGTCTCATGGAAGAAGCTGGTCTAGTTTATCAATCCTGTTCTGGTGATATGTTGGCCATGTCATTTATGTTATTTCCAATGTCTGTTTAATGCATGTCTTTAGTTTTCTTCTCACTGATGAAAATTACAATGAAAGAAGTATTTTAAAAGTGATAAAATGGTCTTTACTCCCCAAATCCTGCCACTATGATAGAGTTAAAATTCATCTCTAAGGCTAGCTATAGATTTCCATTGAAAATATGGTTGCCGATGTGATATCTTATGTCTGAAGTAACTATATTCCATTGATACAGGTGCAAAATACAGTGAAGCTGTAGCAATCCAAGATAGCAGAGCATGGTGTTGCTTTCTTATACTCCATAGCTCTCCTAACTGAAGTTAGGTTGCTTTCTTTCTTCATTTGCATCTTCATTTACCAGGATAGGCATCCTACTGGCTTATAATTGACAGAATCACTATTAAATATATATATGCATGTAATAAAATAAGATTAATCTATCATGGGTAATTTATCAAATTAAAAGTTTTAGTTGTTTTCTTCTCTGTGGTCTGTGATCAGCTCACTTTCTGAGCCTATTCATGATTAATAATTAGCTGAGGAAAATCTATTAAAAATTAGTTTTGTTGTGTTGTCCATGGCTAATGATCACTTTTCAAAGTTAATGTTGATTTGCCCACAGTGTCTTCTCCTTCAGTGACTGGATTTGCATAGCAATATTAATATGAGAAATGTGACTCTAACCATACCAGTGGAAGTGTGGAACTGATTATTAACATTCTGCAAAATTTTCTTAAGCTTCACTCTTTGCTTGAATGCCCTTCAATAGAAATGCAAATTAAATTGATAAGGATAGAATCTAAATAATGTTTTTTTTTCGACATTATCTAAATATTCCTAAGAGTTCTCCATTCTGCCTCAGAAAGTGATCTATCCCTTCATCTGAATTCTATTAATTCAATTAGTCAGGAAAGCTGTATTGTAATGAGGCTCACCCACACTGTGGTTTTCCACTCACACAGTTCTCATGTTAAACTCAGTAATTAGTACAACAAAAGATGTTTAGATGTAGAGCTTAGGGATATGGTTTAGTGGAGGACTTGTTAGTGTTAGGTCAGAGGTTGGACTCGGTGATCTTGGAGGTCTCTTCCAACCTAGACTATTCTGTGATTCTGTGATTTGCAAGATGTTCCCTCAAGGATCTTCTGGCAAATGTGCACTATGGTCGCAGGATTTTTTACAGAGTAAATAAACTGTTAAAATCATCGAATGTTACCCAAATATATGGTTTCTGCATCATGAACAGAATGTAGGATATGGAATAAGAAACAGAAATATAAAGGGAATGTCTCCTCAGCACCAATGGGAAAGGATAAGCAAAATATATGTAAATATATGTAAAACCTAAGGGCATGTAAATGCAAAGTAATCTTGATATGAACATAAGGAACTGATGGCAGTTGCTAAATTTCATCAAAATGACATTATATCTGAGTATCTACAAATTTTTATTGTGTATAAGTAGAAGAAAATGACACTGCCCAAGTGGTCAGCCAAAACCAATGCAGCATGTGAAGAAATTAAACACAAGGATTCCTGATTGTCAGGCAAGATTATTGGATAAAGAACAGAGTTCAGGTGACATGCTTAGAGAGCCCCTGAGGGTGGTTAATGGAGGGATTAAATGGTCATGGAAGAAAAAGAACTAAGCTTCCTCATGGCATAGAAAGAGAATAAATTTAATTGAAGCAATGGTATTCTTGTTTCCTTCTTGCCTCTGAGATATGCTTGCAGTGATAAGAAAACTTAGCAGGCGACCTTGTAAAATGCAGACAACCAGACTCCTTAGAATTAGGTGAAGATCATGGTGTCAAGTCAAGTCAGATAAGTGAAGAAACATTACCACTTCAAGCAGTAAAAAAAAGTCAAAAGAAATTTGAAATTTAAGAGGCAGGCAATTGAAAGCCATGCATTGTCTGTGAAGCATTGGATAGGTTGTGAACCTGGATTACCCAGTCAATGGGGAAACAGGGGAGGGTCTCAGACCTCAAGAAATACAGTATATAAACTGTACTGTGTGACCAGTAGGCACGCTTCTGCTTGTGGGACGCCCACCATTGCAATTGCGAATAAATTACTACTTCACTGAGATCCTCACCTGAGCCTAAATTAATTGGCAACTGAGTGTTTCTCACAATTCGGGGGCTTGTCTGGGAGTTAGTCACCTGCTGGGGAGCCCCACCACTGCAGCAGCAGGAAGGCATGCCCCACTGATTTCAGCAGTCCTGTGCATCGATGGTGGAGGTTCTGCGGAGAGCTGACAGAGGACCCGAGACGGATTAAAGAGGCAGGATCCATGAAGTAGTGGGGAAGGGAGGAAGGTAGGCACACCGGGTTTTAAGAACTGATCGGTAACTCTGTGCAAAGACCAAGGTAAGAAATATTAAGTATTGCCTTGGGGATCAGGTGGAGACTCTGTGTAATATGTGATTGAGACGTGCTTTTGTACGAAGCGACTGTGGAGTCCTGATCTGCGGTTCCGTAGCTCTGCGAGGGGCACGGCCGGAGACGGACGAAGCGTGAGATAAGGAAGTGAAAGGAAGAGTCTCGGGAAATTTGGTGTATGTTAAGCCCTTGCACAAGGAAGTGTTTGGCAGTACACCAGGGAAATTTGGTGTGTAGTACTCCCTGCAAGGGCAAGTACTTGGCAATACACTCCCATTTTCCAGAATCAGAATGTTAGTGTGTGGTACCCTGCAGGAGGGAAATTTCTGTAGCAGCACACTGACAAGGGCTAGGAAAAATAGGAAATATGAGTTCCAGAGGACAGGGAAATATCCCTGGGGGAGAGCCTACCGACAGTTCTTCCTGAAGAATTATAAGAAATTGGAAAAATAATCTCAAAATTAGAGATGATAAAAGAAAAAAAAAAAAAAAAAAAAAAAAAAGATTAAATATTGTGTGTCAGTCTGGACAAAAGAACCAATTAAGGAAACAGCAGTATTTTGGCTACAATACAGGTCTGATGAAAATTCAGGCTTTAAATTCATATGTAAATGTTGTGGTCTAACCCAGCCAGCAGCTAAACACCACACAGCCATTCGCTCACCCTCCCGCCTCCCTCTCTGGGATGGGGGAGAGAAACGAGAAAAACTGAAGCCTGTGGCTTGAGATAGAAACAGTTTATTAGGACAGAAAATATAATTATAATAATAATAATAATATGTACAAAACAAGTGATGCACAATGCAATTGCTCACCACTGCTGACCAATGTCCAGCCTATCCCCGAGCAGCTGCCCCCCTCACCCCGGCTAGCCACCACTATATATTGTTTAGCATGATGTCAGATGGTATGGAATACCCTTTTGGCCAGTTTGGGTCAGCTGTCCTGGGTCTGTCTCCTCCCAGGTCCCACACTGCACCCCCAGCCTGCCCGCTGGCAGGACGGAGCGAGAAGCTGAAAAGCCCTTGACTTAGTGTAAGCACTGCTCTGCAACAAGTAAAACATCAATGTGTTATCAACATTAGTCTAATCCCAAATCCAAAACATAGCGCCCTACCAGTCACTAGGAGGAAAATTAACTCTATCCTAACTAAAACCATGACATATATCCACCCCTTATTCCATACCATTTATGTCATGCTCAGGTTACACCCTTTCCAATTGACCACCATTTTCATATATATATAGAATGTCCACTGAGTTTGAATAGTCCATGAATGACTTCAGGCTCCATCTGTCACAGCAGTCTTTCAGGTCAGAAGAGATGGTGTGTGATGTCGGATTGTCACACGTTAAAGCCTGTTCTCATTTCATCACATCTCTGTGCTTGTCCATTTCTATCAAAAGTAATTCATCAATATCTGCATGGTTGTTACTGTACTACCATTAATAGGACATTGACATATAGGAATCATGATAGTGATGGCATACAGTATTATATAATAATTAACATAATACAACTCAGCTCATGGGCTATTTTCACCCAGTATTAAATCCCCTTGAGGTACACATCGGACCTCCACATTCTTTCGCATTACCCACCAAGTGCGTCCAGGTCCCTGAGCAAAAGCAATCCCACGAATGGGTTTGCCTTTTCCTGAGGCAGGAGTAGCCCAGACTGTCTTTCCCAGCATGTTTCTTATGTGCACTACAGGAACTTAATCACCTTCTACAGTACGTAACAGGTTTGACTAGGCAGGTCCAGCTCGGTTAGCAGATTCCCTAGTATTGACTAACCAGGTGGTCTTTGCTAAATGTGTGTCCCAGTTCTTGAATGTCCCAGCACCCATTGCTTTCAGTGTAGTCTTTAACAGTCCATTGTATCGCTCAACTTTCCCGGAGTCTGGTGCATGATAGAGGATGTAATACACCCAGTCAATACCATGTTCTTTGGCCCAAGTGTCTGTCTATAAGGTTGTTTCGGAAATGAGTCCCATTGTCTGACTCAATTCTTTCTGGGGTGCCATGTCGCCATAGCACTTGCTTTTCAAGGCCCAGGATAGTGTTTCGGGCAGTGGCATGGGGCACATGATATGTTTCCAGCCATCCAGTGGTTGCTTCCACCATTGTAAGTACGTGGCGTTTGTCACTGCGGGAGTTTGAGGGAGTGTGATGTAATCAATCTGCCAGGCCTCTCCATATTTATATTTCAGCCATCATCCTCCATACCAAAGAAGCTTTGACCATTCGGCTTGCTTGATTGCAGCACATGTTTCACAATCATGAATAACCTGTGCTATAGTGTCCATGGTCAGGTCCACCCCTCGATCACGAGCCCATCTGTATGTTGCATCTCTACCTTGATGGCCTGAGGTGTCATGGGCCCATCGGGCTATAAATAGTTCACCCTTATGTTGCCAGTCCAGGTCCACCTGAGCCACTTCAATCTTGGCAGCCTGATCCACCTGCTGGTTGTTTTGATGTTCTTCAGTAGCCCGATTCTTGGGCACATGAGCATCTACATGTCATACCTTTACAACCAGGTTCTCTACCCGGGCAGCAATATCTTGCCACAATGCAGCAGCCCAGATGGGTTTCCCCCTGTGCTGCCAGTTGTTCTGTTTCCATTGCTGTAACCACCCCCACAGGGCATTTGCTACCATCCATGAATCAGTGTATGGGTAGAGAACTGGCCACTTTTCTCGTTCAGCAATATCTAAAGCCAGCTGGATGGCTTTCACTTCTGCAAGTTGACTTGATTCACCTTCTTGCTCAGCAGCTTCTGCAACTTGTTGTGTAGGACTCCATACAGCAGCTTTCCATCTCCGATGCTTTCCCACAATGCGACAGGACCCATCAGTGAACAGGGCATATCTCTTCTCATTTTCTGGTAGCTTGTTGTACAATATATCACAATATACTCTTACTTTACAATTATCACAATCGTCACAAGGTTCACTTACATCAAAAAGAAAAAGATGAGGCCAACAAAGCTGGT
>NW_023303461.1:36899-47374 GCF_011077185.1 Oxyura jamaicensis | reverse complement strand
TTAAACACACATCAGATGCATACTAGATCCTCCCCTTGCCCTCGTTTTCAACCCCTTCTGAAATTTTTGTCATAGGTTCAGAAAGTCATCATCTTGGTCACTGGTCTGGAGGAAAATGAGAATAATAAGAAAGAATGTAAGGTAACAATGCACTTGGGCTTGATGACTAATGTTTTCATTTAAATCTGATTAATACCTGGATGCTGAGATATATCACTTTGTCTCTGCTGACTACTCTTCTCTCCTAGAAAACATAGGCAAAACCCTGAACAGGATGTTTTGTGTGGGCAGGGAGCCAGAGTAGGCTGAAAAATTAGTGTGTAACAAATCTGGAAGAGGAGCTAAGTCTTATATATCAGTGAAACTACAATACTAGCAGGTAGGGAGAAAGCAATGGAGAAGAGATTACAGGATATTCTTACAGCCAACCAACAAGGGCACTACTAGATCAGTGGTAAAATGATATGCTACAGTGGAGCATAAAAGCATATGGAATACATGGAGATTTCAGGTTTGTACCTACTTAAGTGGTGCTACATAAGGCAGAAGTGATCTAAAGCCTACAGATCAGACAATACCATCTTAAGGATACAGGTTTATTCAAACTCAGGTACCCCCCCACTACCAAACCCTTGCCATATAAACCCACTACAAACTATTAAAGACAGCATCAAATACAGCCAGAAGTCTCACAAACTCATCGGCAATGTCTCTAGACATGCAGTTCTCTAATATTACACCTTCAAGAAGAAAGCTTGTTTTCTGGAAAGGTAAGTTTATTAAATCAAATTCTGACCTTTTGAAGCTTACATAAGCACAGTCTTCCACTTCCCACACAAACAAGCAACATCTCCAACACACAACTCTATCATCTTCATTCCCAAATTATACGATGCCAAATTCTTAAAAAGGCAGTTGTCACCAAGTAGAACTGCTAAATGTCAGCACTATAACTATTATGTGCATAGTAAATGTGTTCATAAGTACGTTTTGCAGTCAAGTTATTACATAAACATTTCCTGGATTCTCATCTTAATTTGTTCATATTTTCCTAAGTGATTCTCAGGTGAGCTGTACCCCTAAGGGTCAGAATTCAGACCTCTGGCACTTCTGCTAAGGGAATAATTCCTATGAGGAATTATGTTTCTATATTTTATAAAGTGCTTCCTGCAGAGGAAAAAGCATTGTCTTTGTCACTGTATTATGCATCTGCTTCTGAATGTGCCCGAGTGTTGGCAGCAACATTTCCAAGCCAAGAAGGCAAGCCAACCTTGTGTCACTGACAGGGACCAAACCTGGAACAGATCCATGCACTTCTGTGCATTGTCTAAATACCAGAGAAGAACAAATAGTGACACTCCAATCAACACTATAGAGAAGTACAGAATTTAACCCATTTTATCTAAAAGGCAGAGAGAGGCAGGATCAGCAAGCACTTTGGATTTGTCATAAGGGACTAAGTTCTTCCTAAGTTCTCGGACTTCAATGTGAAAACTGAATGGATAGATGTCACCTTTTTCTGATGAGAAGTTTGATGCATAAACTCTAAGGAAACATAACAGAAAATACAATATTAGAATTTATATGTCACATTTCAGTTCACAAGTAGACTTGGACACTTAAGGATGTCAAATATCCTTCAAAATTTTCAGGAACCTCAGACTAAAGAAATAAGGAAGTTACTTTCTTTATGTTTGTGGTATATTACACTAGAAATTAGGATCAAGAATCTAATGTATGCTGTTATTTTTTCGACTCTGACTTTCTAGGTTTCATAGGTTTCTAACTTTAGGATCAGTTGTTAAGCTGACACTGAAGTAGGAAGAATGTTAGCACAGCAAGTGTACCTGTATGCCTTGAATTATTGCTTGCAAGCTTTGTAAGACTTTGGGTTTTCTAAAATTAAAGGTAATAAAATGATAGTAGGAAATTTCTGTGGAAATGTTGACAGTCTCCAGTAACACATGTCTATAATAAACAGTTTTAAGATTTCCTAAAAACCTTTATTTTAATTTTAATTTAGTTCAAGTCCATTAAAAATTCAAACTCACAAAACAACCAAGCTCATCCAACCTAAATAATGAACAAAACATTCTTTCTTCTGAATAGTGTGCTATTACTTTGAAGATCATCACTTTTAAACTTGAACCACCTGGATATCTTCTGGGAAAATTACACAGCAGGCTTTAAGCAGTCCAGGAGATTCCTAGAATACGTTAAGGATAACTTCTTGGTCCAGGTATTAAACAAACAAAACAGATGAGAATCGTTACTTGACCTGGTGCTTACCAATGCAGAAGAGTTCATTAAAGAGGACAAGATTGGAGGCAGTCTGGGCTGCAGTGACCATGCCCTTGTTGAGTTTGTGTTCTTGAGGAATATGGGCCTGGCAAAAAAACAAGATTAGGACCCCAAGCTTCCAAAGAGTGAGCTTCAAGTTATTTAAAGACCTAGTAGATGAGATCCCCCTGGGACACTGTCCTTAGGGACAAAGGAGTTGAATGGAGATGGAGACTCTTTAAGGATGTTTTCCTAAGAGCACAAGAACTCTCTATCCCTCTGCATACAAAATAAAAAACAGGCAGGGAGGGCAGACAACCGGGATGGCTGAGCAAGGACCTGCTGCTCAAACTGAGGTGCAAGAAGGAAATGAACAATTAGTGGAAGCAGGGACAGGTGGTCTGGGAAGAGTACAGGGATGCAGTCTGGATGTGCAGGGATAGGATCAGCAAAGTGAAGGCACAGATGGAACTGAGCTTGGAAAGAGATGTAAAGAATAACGTGAAGAGATTCTATAGGTACATTGCTCAGAAAAGAAAGTCTAAAGAGAGTGTACCCTCTCTGATGGATGAGAAGGGTGAATTGATATCGACAGACATGAAGAAGGCTGAGATACTCAACAAATTATTTGCCTCAGTCTTCACAGCCAGTCAGGATTCCCAAGTCTTTTATTTCCTTGATCCCATAGATGGAGGATGAGGGAGCAAAGTCCCACCCACTGTAAGTGAAGAGCAGGTTCAAGACCACCTGATGAAACTAAACATGTACAAGTCTGTGGGGTCTGACGACATGCACCCCAGGATCCTAAAGGTATTGGCTGAAGTGGTTGCCAAGCCTCTTTCTATCATATTTGGAAAGATCTGGCAGTCAGGCAGTCACTGGTGACTGGAAAAAAAGGGAAACATCACCCCCAGTTTTTAAAAAGTTAGATAGGAGGACCTGGGTCAATGTCAAGTCACGTGCAAGACAAAGAGATGATACAAGGCAGCCAGTATGGCTTCACCAAGGGTAAATCTTGGTTGAATATCTATGGTGACTTTTTAGAATGGAGTGACTATATCAGTTGACAAGGGAAGACCAACCAATGTTATCTACCTGGACTTCTGTAAGGCCTTTGACATGATCCCACATGACATCCTGGTCTCCAAATTGGAGGGATATATATTTGATGGACACACCATTCAGTGGATAAGGAGTTGGCTTGAAGGTTGCACCCAGAGAGTGTCAATGGCTCTGTGTGACAAGTGCTGTACCTCAGGGGTCTGTCATTGGACCGGTACTGTATAATATATTTATCAACCACATACCGTGGGATCAAGCGCACCCTCAGCAAGTTTGCAGATGACACCAAGCTGAGTGGTGTGGTTGATACAATAGAAGGAAGGGAAGCCATCCAAAGGGACCTGAACAAGCTTGAGAATTGGGCTCATATGAGCCTAATGATGTTAAACAAGTCATATTGCAAGGTGTTGCGTCTGTCAGGGCAATCCCACACATGAGGACGGACTGGGAGAACTACAGGCCTGTCAGCCTGACCTCGGTGCCGTCAAAGGTGATGGAACAGGTCATCTTGAATGCAATCACACAGCTGGACAACCAGGGGATCAGGTCCAGTCAGCATGTTAGTCCTGCCAGACCAACCTCATCACCTTCTATGACCAGGTTACCCGCCTGGTGGATGAGGGAAAGCCTGTTGGCGTAGTCTACCTAGACTTCAGCAAGACTTTTGACACGGCCTCCCATAGTATTCTCCTGGAGAAGCTGGCAGCCTATGGCTTGGACAGGTACACTCTTTGCTGTGTTAAAAACTGCCTGGACAGACAGACCCAGAGAGTAGTGGTGAACGGAATGAAATACATCTGGCGACTGGTTACGAGAGGCCAATAGGATGAGGTTCAGCATGGCTAAGTGCTGGGTCCTGCACTTTGGCCACAAAAACACCATGCAGTGCTACAGGCCTGGGGCAGAGTGGCTCACAGGCTGTGCAGAAGAAAAGGATTTGGGGGTTCTGATTGATGCTCGCCTGAACATGAGCTGGCAGTGTGCCCAGGTGGCCAAGAAAGCCAATGGTATCATGGCTTGTATCAGGAATGGTGAAGCCAGCAGGACCAGGGAGGTGATCGTTCCCCTGTACTCTGCTCTGGTGAGGCTGCATATCAAGACCTGTGTTCAGTTTGGGGCCCCTCACTACATGAAAAACATTGAGGCCCTGGAATATGTTCAGACAAGGGCTACAAAGCTGGTGAAGCCTGGAACACAGGGCTTATGAGAAGCAGCTGAGGGAACTGGGGTTGTTTAGTCCGGAGAAGAGGAGGCTCAGGGAAGACCTTATTGCTATCTATAACTACCTGAAAGAAAGGTGTGGGGAGCTGGGGGTTGGCCTCTTCTCACGGTGATAGGGCTAGAGGGAATGGCCTCAATTTGCAACAGGGGATGTTTAGAAATTAGGAGACATTTCTTCTCAGAAAGAGTAGTCAGGCATTGGAACGGGTTGCCCAAGGAAGTGATGTCGTCACCTTCCCTGAGGGTTTTCAAAGAAAGGTTGGACCTGACACATAGGGTTTAGTGTGTGATACTGGTAGTAGTGTCATGGTTGGAGATGATCTTAATGGTCTTTCCTAACATTAACGATTTTATGATTCTAACTCATGGAAAAAACCCTGCAGAGAAGGACTTGTGATTTTGGTGGACGAAAGGCTAGACCTGAGACAGCAGTGAGCACTTGCAACCCATGTGGCCCACTGCATTCTGAGCTGTATCAAAAAAGGAGTGGCCAACAGGTCAAGGGAGGTGATTGCCCCCCTCTACTCTACCCTCATGAGGCCCAGCTTGGAATACTGTGTCCAGGTCTGGAGTCCCCAGCACAAGAAGGACGTGGATCTGTTAGAATGGGTCCAGAGGAGGGCCACAAAGATGATCAAGGGGCTGGAGAACCTCTCCCATGAAGAAAGGCTGAGAGAGCTGGGATGTTCAGCCTACGGAAGAGAAGGCTCTACAATGACTTAATTGAGGCTTTTCAGCGCTTAAAGGGGACTTATAAAAAAGATGGAGCTTGACTCTTTGCTCAATCAGATAATACCAGGGCAAGGGGGAATGGTTTAAAACTAAAAGGGGGGAGATTTCGATTATAGATTAGGAGGAAATTCTTCACTCAGAAGGTAGTGAGTCACTGGAAGAGGTTGCCCAGAGAGGTTGTGGATGCCCCATCCCTGGAGGTGTTCAAGACCAGATCGGATGAGGCCTTGAGCAACCTGAACTAGTAGATGGTGTCCCTGGCAGGGGGGTTGGAACTAGATGATCTTTTAGGTCCCTTCCAACCCAAGCCATTCTATGATATGATTATATGATATGATTCTATGGTATATGATTAATTCTGACCATTTTCATCATTGATGAAGATATAATTACAGCAATAATTTAACTTTTCCAGTTGTAATCATTCCACTTACATGAGGCATTCAAATTTTCTGTACAGTTAATGGAAGGAGAAATACTCCAGAATGTAATCTAAAGGGTAAAAAAGGATCCTATTCTGACTTTCTCGAGATGGTTTATGTAGAAGTTTAGGAGACAAATCTGACAACTTTTTCCAGTCCAAGTCCAATGTCTACAGTACATAGTGACAACATTCCTACATACATAAATTAAGTTTAAAATTACACATTTTAAATAACTGAGTCTAACATACTCACCATTAATGAATGAGAATCAACATGATTTTCTTAATGTTGTAATTGTTTGTTTGTTATTAATTTCTCTAATGCAAGTTCTTCCAATCTAACACTCTAGTTCAGACTTGCATTCACGTGATAGTTCATGAGATTCTATACCAACTATTAATTTTTATTTTATTTTATTTTTTTTCCAGGAAAAATGTACTGTCTGCATGGTCATCAAATTTCATGTTATTCTTTATTCCCTATGGTTTTCAGTACATTAAGCCACACCATGTGTCTAACTATGCCCTTGTACAAAGAAGTCACTTAAATTCAGATGCTTAAGCCAAAATCAGAATTTATTCTTATATACCTAAATGATGGCTTCCTTATTTTCTTGACTTCAGCACCATGTGACAAGTTGAACTGCAAGATATACTACTCATTTTGGTGAATCATGACTATATTTATATATTCCTTCCTTAACATGATTATTCTAGAATTAATGTTTTCAGTGCTGCTTAACAATCTTTTTACTCTTTGTTTTTAGAATATATACTCAACTATAAAAAAGGAAGAAAAATATTGACTATGAAATACTCTATAAAAGGAGCCAATGAGTCTGTATGTCCACTGTCTCTGTACAGATGCAGTTGCACAATTAAATGCAGCAGTTCACAGGTTACTCTGTGAGAATGACCTTAAGAAACAAATCTATATACAACTCTTAAAAATGTTTTAAAGCTATTTCATAGGTCAGAGGAAACAAAATAAGCTAGACATAGCAAGACAGTTGAAAATTACATACCATAAAGACCACATAATCGGCCCCAGATTATTCCATAAGCAACAGGTGCTCACACTACAATTATTTAAAGAACACATTCTTAAATAAATAAATAAAATAGAAAATATAATAAATAAAATAGATAATAAAATAAATAAAATAGAAAATATTTCAGAAGTTTAAGATGGTATTTTTTTATTAGAGCTGTGTTCATATTTTTGTATGTTTTTTTGTCTAAAATCTTTTATGTACATAATATTAGCAATACACTAACAACAGCATCAGTAAAAGACACCCTATTATCCATGACACACAGACAAAACAAGAGACATACAATTTTGTTCAGTTAAATTGGACATCAAAGAAGTTTTGGAAACACACAAAAATTTCTGGCAGACAGTTTTCACTACATTTATTCTGATTTTGTTATTGTCTTTTCTATTATCAAATGTTATCTAACTTATTCACATCCAGAAATAAATTCCAAAAACTTTATTGTCTAATTTTTAGGACCTTAAAACCAGCTAAAGGCTTGGATGCTGAATGAAAAGAGGTTGCAAAATTGGTGAGAAAAAGTTTATTTGCAATGGGAGAAATATTGTAAAGATATTAAGATCCTACTAAATGCTCAGTCTACTACAAAAATCCCACAAGAAAAGAGGATCCACACTCCATCCATAGACTGTAAATGTCAAGAAATGCATACACTTACTACTGTAGCATCACAGGAATGGGCAGTGGTATTCCATTGTCTCTACAAATCAGAATAGATGAAACATAGTATAAAACTATTGGTTGGTATAGTGCTTATAATGAGATTCCGCAGTGGCCTGACCCAGCATTGGAAACAAATATTATATTCCAGTCTTCTTAAAACATGAGACGTTACTCAGAAAAAAATAAATAAATCTTCACACTGCATCAGCCTCCAGCTAGAACAGAGCCAGAAGTTCTAGAGACAGGAAAAAAAAAAAAAAAAAAGACCCGAAAAATGAGAGTAGGCTCAGCACAGCACACAGTTTGCATACTATTGAGCTAGTATTCACTGGGGATTTATCTCAGGTGATGTACAAGAGGTCAGTTTAGAAGATCTATTGAACCTTCAAGCCTTAAACTGTATGAAACAATGAAAGCTTTTATTATATATAGTCTTTTTCTTCCATCTCTAACTGCAACATTATAAATAATTAAATATAAATTAAATATAATAATAATAAATAATAATAATTCCTAGATATTCCATAGCTTTTTTTTTTTTTTTTTTTTTTTTTTTAAGGAAACAAATAAATAGCCCTGGAAAATGACTTCAAACTGTGTATTAAACTGAGTTTCATACCATTTAATAATTAATGAATTGCTTAAATTACAGCTAATGTTGAAAAAAATAAAAAGCGATTTCCTTATAATTTAAAGTTTGGTTGAAAGTTATGCTATTTATAATATAAATTATTTAGTTTTGCATGATTTAAAATCATTTCTGCTTTTAAAGATAAAAAGTTACATTCTGTCACTCAAAAATTGTCATCACTTCATTCTAATATTCTCAATGATTTAACTGAAGATGCACTACAGTTAACATTTTTTAAAATATTTTTTTTTCTGTTTACCAAGATTTCTTAAGTACGCCAAATAATTCTAATGTTTTAACAAGTTCTTGAACATGATTATTTTGCAATAATAAAAAATTATCCTGTGTGACAGATGAGATTAAATAACCTTATTATGTTGTCTGAATTTGAATGGTTTACACATGACTATTAAATATTTCTGTAATTTACTGCCTGTTATGAATAAAATAATCCATAATTATAATAATTATCATTATTATTATTTATATAATGGTATATATTCTGAAATCAATTTGCAAATAAATAATTTTTTGTTTTATTTTGTTTTGTTTTGTTTTGGTGGTGGTGGTGGAGGGGTGTTAAGGTGAGACATTCAAAAAGATACTTCAGTGAGTGTATTTTAGCATGAATTTACAGTTTATCATTGTCAACAGTTAGGCCTTGGATTGTATTTAAATCAATTAATTTGGAGTGTTGGATTCATATATTTATACAACCTAACATCATAAAGGACCATTAAAATCATCTAGTCTGGCTTAAGGTACATGAATTCTTCAGGTTCTTCTTAAGGTTCATGAATTCTGAATAGTTTTCACCTGTCGAATTAAAGGATAAGGAAATTTGGCAGGGCTTAAACCCCCTCACATTCCAGCTTGTCCTCGGATATCAGAAGAGCTGGGAGTCGCTGGGCTTAGATTCTGAGTGATGTCCCAGAAGTCTGGTCACATTCAACATATATTGAATTATCATGATTATGGATGCACAAATAGCTCAATCGGCACTATAAATCTGGTCGCATTAATCACAATCATAGATTCACAAATAGCACAATACACTTTCAGTCTAGTAAATGACTGGTGTAGTCTATGGAAATAACAGGAGTAAAAAGTTTTTTTGGATTGATGGTGATAAATACACTGTCTACAAAGCAAGAGCAAATACCAAGAATATGACTAACACAACCAACTACACATGTGCTAACTTATGAAACAACTCTATAGAGAATGTTAGGTTTCCCGAGGAAGTGCTTGGTATAACCAAGAGTTCAAATCTCACCCAACAGGGGATGGAGAGGAGAAAAGTTTAGCCTGTTGACTGATCCCAGAAGTCAGCAAAATCCTTCCAACTTGTCTGCAGTGTTGTCTTCCCATGTTTTCTTTCTCTTCGGTCATTTTATACTATTTTCTTACTTTCAGGGTGAGCTTGAGGGACTCTAGTCATACATGTCATTATTGGGTTTGGTATAAATTTTTCTTGCATTTATTTGAAGGCATAGACTCAGAGAAATTCAGAGAACATGCTCAGTGAGGGGTGGTTGCAGCTTGGAGGCAGATAGCCTTTGGGATGGAGGTGTGTTTTGATGTTAAAATGGGATTATAGTGAGAAAAATTTACCTGAAGGACATGATTGGGTTAGAAGTTCAGTTATTCAGCTTACTAATTCTTTCTGAAGCATTTATTTTCTCTAGATAAAAGTTTATAAACACACATTCAAGCATTTACAAATTGTCATGACATGCTACCCCTATAACCATTTTTTTTCCTGAAATTAAATAAAATTTATGATTTATTTAGCACTTTAAAAACATTTTCACCCACCTTAAAATGATTTATTTATTTGTTTGTTTGTTTGTTCATTTTCCCCAACTGCCCAAATTTTCAATTGCAGATATTTCTAGGGTATGATGTATTTTATATTCTTCTCATCATAATTGTATACATAAGGAAATCTCTTCTCTGCTCCCTGCTGCCCTGCATTTACATTCCAGGGATCACATAATGCCAGATCTGAGTGCATGACAGTAATGAATATTCCTCTTGAATTGTAGTCCACAGAAATCACTCTAATGTCTGGTGAGGAAGATGATCAGTAAGAATAAAATAGGTCATAATGCCGGGTCCTGCACCTGGGACGGGGAAACCCTGGCTGCAAGTACAGACTGGGCGATGAGACGCTGGAGAGCAGCCTAGAAGAGAGGGATCTGGGGGTCATGGTAGACAGCAAGTTGAATATGAGCCAGCAGTGTGCCCTGGCAGCCAGGAGGGCCAACCGTGTCCTGGGGTGCATCAAGCACGGCATCGCTAGTAGGTCAAGGGAGGTGATTGTCCCGCTCTACTCTGCGCTGGTGCGGCCTCACCTCGAGTACTGTGTGCAGTTCTGGGCACCACAGTATAAAAAGGACAT
>NW_023303461.1:0-36889 GCF_011077185.1 Oxyura jamaicensis | reverse complement strand
TCAGGAGGGGGTTCTTCACAGAGAGGGTGGTTGCACACTGGAACAGGCTCCCCAGGGAAGTAGTCACTGCACCAAGCCTGTCTGAATTTAAGAAGAGATTGGACTGTGCACTTAGTCACATGGTCTGAACTTTTGGGTAGACCTGTGCGGTGTCAAGAGTTGGACTTGATGATCCTTAAGGG
The DNA here is from genome assembly GCF_011077185.1 of Oxyura jamaicensis. Classification (NCBI taxonomy): domain Eukaryota; kingdom Metazoa; phylum Chordata; class Aves; order Anseriformes; family Anatidae; genus Oxyura; species Oxyura jamaicensis. The sequence continues at coordinate 36,707 of NW_023303461.1, read as the reverse complement.
TCCCTTCCAACTCAGGATATTCTATGATTCTATGATTCTATAATTCTTCTGTTTGCTGTTATTAGCAAGCAAAGAAATGTGGGAAACCAGTAGAAGTTACAGGTAATTTGTTAGGATTTATGATTTTGTTGTTGTTGTTGTTTTGTTTGTTTTTTGTACATTGCCCCATATAATGCTATCTTAGCAGATCATTCATCTCTTGTTTGGTTCATTATGCTCCGATAAACTTATAGTCAATATACACACAAGGATATCCCAAAAGAGACCTATCCCACTAGAGACCTTCCGCCAGCCTGATATGGCCCCATTTACCACAACCCTTTGAGCCCTGCCTGTCAGCCAATTGCTCACCCATTGTATGATGTTTTTGTTAAGCCGTGTGCTGGACATTTTTTCTAGGAGGATCCTGTGGGAAATCATATCAAAAGCTTTGCTGAAGTCCAAAAAGATCACATCAGCTGGTTTTTCCTTGGTTGACTAGATGGGTGATCTTATCGTAAAAGGAAATCAAATTTGTTAGGCAGGACCTATCCCTCATGAACCCATGTTGGCTGGAACTAATGACTGCATTGTCCCCCAGGTGCTCTTCAATAGCCTCAAGAATCATCTTCTCCATAATTTTACCAGGCACTGACATGAGACTGACAGGCCTGTAGTTGCCAGAGTCTTCTTTCTTACCCTTCTTGACAATTGGCACAACATTTGCCAGCTTCCAGTCTACCGGGACCTCTCCAGATTCCCAAGATCGTTGAAATATAATTGAGAGAGGTCCTGCAATGATGTCAGCCAGCTCTTTAAGCACCCTGGGATGAATCCCATCTGGACCCATGGACTTGTACGGATCCAGGTGGAGCAGCAAATCCTGCACATGTTCAGGGTTGGTTGGGAGTTTGTTATTCCCACCTTTGAGGTCCTCCAGCACGGGGCACCCAGGGTCCCAAAGCCCATCATTAGCATTGAACACAGAGGCAAAGAAGGCATTAAATGTCTCTGCTTTGCCTACGTCATTGTCTGTGAGTTGACCTTTCCCCATCAAGCAGCGGACCTATGTTTTCTTTGGTTCTCCTTTTTCTGTTCACATATCTGAAAAAAACTTTTTTATTGTCTCCCACAGACATGGCCAGCTTCAATTCTAGTTGGGCTTTGGCCACATGAATTTTCTCCCTACAAACACGAACAGTATCCCTGTATTCCTTCCTTGTCGCCCGACCTTCCTTCCAGCAGCCGTACACTTTCTTTTTTCGCCTAAGCTCCAGTAGAAGAACCCTGGTCAGCCAGGCCAGCCTGCTGCTCCACCTGCCTGACTTCCGATATTTTGGAATTGCCCAATAGGAGGCAGTGCTTAAAGACTGACCAGCACTGATGGACACCCATGCCTTCAAATGTAGTTTCCCAGGGGACCTTGCCAACTTGTTCCCTGAGCAGCCTGAAGTCTGCTCTCCCCATATCCAGGGATGAAGTTTTGGTGGAAGCTTTCCTTCTGTCACCATAAATTATAAATTCAACCACTTCATGGTCACTATGACTGAGATGGCCGCCAATTGCCATGTCTCCCACAAGACCCTCTCTGTTCTCCAGCAACACATCTAAGAGGGCACCGTTCCTAGTTGGCTCCCTTAGCACATGCACCAGGAAGTTATCGTTGATGTGCTTTATGAACCTCCTGGACTTGCTCGTGTCAGCTGTCTGGTGATCCCAGTTGACGTCTGGCAGGTTGAAGTCCCCCATAAGGAAAGGGGAGTTGATCTCAAGGCATCTCTCAGTTCTGCAAAGAATAATTCATCGGCTTTGTTGTCCTGGCCAGGTGGTCTGTAATAGACTCCCACAACGACATCCCCTTTATTTGTTTGTCCCTTAATCCTTACCCAGAGGCTCTCAACTTTGCCATCGCCAACCTGAAGTTCCACACAGTCCAGCCCATGCTTCACATACATCGCCACCCCGCCACCTCACCTACCCTGCCTGTCCCTCCTGACGAGCCTGTAACCATCTATTTCAGCATACCAGCCACAGGACTCATCCCATCAGGTTTCAGTTATGCCGATGATGTCGTAACTGTGGGACTGGGAGAAGACTTCTAGCTCATCCATTTTATTCCTCATACTGCATGTGTTTGTGTAGAAGCACTTCAAATGCGCCTCCCTACACGCAGCATCTTGTGGAGCTGACCAAAGGTCCTCACTGGCACACAGTCCCTCTGATTCTAGTGCACCATCTCTTAGCTCATCACTGGCATGCCTGGTATTATCCCCTTCCCCCTTCAACTCTAGTTTAAAGCCCTATCTATCAGTCCTGACATCTCCTGACCAAAAAACCTCACCCCTCTCTAAGGGAGGCGCGTCCCATCTAGTGCCAGCAGGCATGGTGTCACATAGACCATCCCGTGATGGAAGAACCCAAAGTTCTGCCGGTTACACCAGTCCTGAAGCCACACGTTAATGTGATGGGCCTGCCTGTCAGTATCAAGCCCCCCTACAAGAAGGACAGAGGCAAACACAACCTGTGCCCCTGATCCTTTAAGTAGTTGCCCCAAAGCCCTAAGGTCCCTTTTGATTGTATTAAATTAGTCATTAAAGCCCATTACTAATCTCTTTCCTCTGTCAAGGAAGACACATAAATCCAGAGCCTTTCATTATTCCATCCATGCAATTTTTTTACAAGGAAGAATTGGTATATATAGCATTGCACTTATTGAAACTAATTTTGAAGACATAATGCATATGAAACACACATACAAACAAAAAAAAACAACCACCAAAACACTTCCTCCTACTCTGAGGGAGTGAGTCTTCCCTCATAGTATTATAATGAATGATAGGTGTTATTAATATAACTGCAATGTATGAGGGGAAAGTCTTGCCATTTTAAGTTGGGCTGCCAATACAGGAGACTTTATGAGAGTAACTTTGATCATTACAAAGCACAGCTAGATGTTACTATGTGTCATATTCCTGATTATTGCTGCTGTGTAGCATTATTCAGAAATGTGGCTATGTAGGAAAATATTTTCCTGAAATCTTGCAATTAAATAACAACCATTTTGATATTAATTGAGTTACTAAAAAGATTCTCATGAATAGATGTAATTAATTACATGAATTCAAATACACCGGTACACCTTCCTTTATATTTGATAGAATCAACCATGCTCATTGCGGTGGTTTACTATCTTCCATACATGCAGTAGTACAGAAGGATTGATATGGAGGACCTCCTTTATGGACTAAGCACAAGGAGAATTTTGTTGATTCATTTGGATGCTTTTCATTTGGATGGTAAAGGAGAACTGTGTCTTTCTTCTTTCCTGCTTTTAACTTATGGCCACATTCATGCATACAGATGTAAACTCAAATGAGAAGCCGTTTAAACAGAAGACAGATAAACTCTTCCCAACTTTAAGAAAAGTCTAAAGAAGTGAACACTGTACCCTTTATGTTAGTCAAACCTCTGTATGTATGCAAACAGTTCTAAAATTTCATAAAATAAAAGACTTTACCTATAGGCAGATCAGGTACATAGAATTGGAGAAGTCCCACTTTTATATATTTATATATATATATAATATAAATATGTGTGTGTGTGTGTAATAGGAAAGACAGATTTTTATAGACTACATATTTTGTATCTGTATTCCCTAACGCAGGCACCAATTCAGCAGAGTTGTCATCTTCATTCTCACAAGATGATGATTTAAACCTTGCCTGAAATTTTTCAGGAGATAAATGTGGGGGAAGAATAAGGACAGAACAAGCCAAAATCTGTAACAAATATGAAAAAAGACTTCCTTGTCTTTTCCTTAAAATAAATAAATAAATAAATAAAATAAAAAAATCTGATGCATAATACAAGCTTTGCTAGTTAATTAACAAAAATATATTTGTTCATACTTTGCTATAATAAAATAAAACAGAACATGCAATTACACAGCAGAATATACTAAAATATTGGCCTGACAGACTGATATTCTTGATACATATGTTGGCACATTTTATAGGCCTGAGTCTGAAATTGATGCATCTTAGACTGTGCACAGAAGGAATGCATAATGAGTAACATTTAAATCTTATAAAGGGTGTGAAAATTCTCAACATGGTGATAATTAGAAACAGCACATGTAGTTGTCTAATGTGAACACTGGAAGAGAACCACACTAACAGTGATATCAAGTCACAAATCTAATTCATAAAGCACAACTTTCAGACAAATCAAAAAGAGATTATTATTATTATTGTTATTATTTTTCAGAAGTAAGTCTTTCATTTTCCTTCACTGGGTGAAGGAAACAGCCTCTGAGCAACCAAACAAGGTTTCCTTAAGGTAATGGCTTTCCTACTTTGCGGTCTGCATGCCTCAACTTCAGTAAGGCACTGAGTGTTTTATATGCTTTTGACTCCAGAAGATAATCAGGAGATAACTGATAAAACCAAAAACAACCCAACAAACAGGGAGAAAACCTAAAGCTCATCTCGAGTTTACACTCAGCTTGACTTCACACTAGTCAGACAACAAAAAAGGCTTTTTCCAAGTATGTCAGCAGCAAAAGGAATTCAAAGGAAAATACTGGACTGTTAGTTGGAGTGGATGGTCACCTAACAAGTAAGGATGAGAAAAAGGCAGAGGCATCTAATGACTTTTTTTGCCTTAGTATTTAACAGTAACAACACATTTTGGGCTTCCTAGTCCTCAGAGTTGGTGGATTAAGACTGGGGGAGCAGTGACTTTCCATCTGTAGTCACTGAAATTGTAAAGTAACAATTTAATATTCATAAATCCATACAACCTGATGGGATTCACCCCAGAGTGCTGCATGAATTAATGGATGTTATAGCTGGACCCCTCTCAATAGTCTAACAAAGGTAATGGGAGTCTGGGGAGGTCCTTGCTGACTGGAAGCTAGCCAAAGTTATACCCATCTACAAAAAGGACATGAGAAAAGACCCAGGAGGCTACAGACCTATTAGTCTAACCTCAGGCCCTGGAAAAGTTATGAAGATTATCCTGGGGCATCATGAAGGTCCAATAAAGAGCAAAGCATCAGTCACAGTTAACATGGGTTCATCAAGGAAAAATCCTGCCTTAGTAATTTTATCTGCTTCTATGATAAGGTCATCTGCTTGGTAGATGAAGGGAAGGCAGTGGACATAATCTTTATGGATTTTAGTAAGTCCTTTCATACTGTCCTTCACAGCATCCCTCCGGAAAAACTGTTCAACTGTGACATAAACAGGGACACGTTACACTGTTGTGGTGAACTGGCTCAATGGTAGAGCTCAAAGGGTTGTAGTGAATGGGTCTACAGCTGGCTGGTGGACAGTCACCAGAGGGTTCTCTAGTACTCAGATTTAGAGCCTACATTTTTATCAATAATCCAGATGCAGGAGTGGAATTTGCTGATGGAGGTGGGAGGTGTTCTTGACTCTGTGGAGGGATGAAAGCCCTCTAGGAGGGACATAGTAAGATTGGAGCATTGGGCAATCATCAACAGCATGAAGTTCAACAAAGACAAATGTCAGGTTCTGCACCTGGGATGGAGTAATGTCAGACACAGGTAAGCACGGGGAGATAAGCGGCTGGAGAGCAGCTCAGCAGAAAGAAACCTGGTTGACAGCAGGCTTAACATGAGCTAGCAGCATGCCCTGGCAGCCAGTGGGAAAGTCACGTTTTGGGGTACATTAAACACAGTACCATCAGGTGGTCAAAAGAGGTGATTCTCCTGCTATACTTAGAGTTGCTGCAGCCTCACTTTTAATATTATGTATAGTTCTGTTGTCTAGTCTTGAATAAAGAAGGCTGAAAGATTGCTCTCTACGACTTCCTGAGGTGGGGAATCAGAGGGAGCTGCCGGTCTCTTCTCCTTGGTAACTGATGACAGGATGTGTGGGAACAGCATAAACCGATACTAAGGGAGGTTCAGGCTGGATGTCTGGAAAAATTTCTTTACTGTGAAGGTGATCAAACGCATGAACAGGATTCCTAGAGAGGTGACTGATGTCTCATGTTTATCAAGAGGCATTTGGATAATGTCTTCAAAAATAAGTTTTAATATTTCTTTAGCCTGAAAGAGGTCAGGCAGTTGGACTAGACAGTCTTTCAAAGTCACTTCCAACTAAAGTAAACTATTGTAATCTAGCCAGTGTATGCTACTTGTACAAATCACTTTATTTCCTGTTGCATTTATGGGATGACTGAGAACAGCATTTCAGGACATCAGCTGGGTCTTTCCTTGCTAGTAACTGCTAAGTAACTGCTAAAAATGCTAAGGACCTCTGTATATTTTGTATTATAAGGTGGGAAATATTAATCATAACTATTTGTGTGGACATACTGTATTCAGGAATGGATAAGCCTTATGTTGTTTTGTGATTCAGAAGTAAGAAAATGAAAATATTATCCCCAGGTATTTAGACTTCTCCAAGGCAATGGGCAGTCTAATATATTAATGTAAGGTAGTTTTTACTCATTGCTACACCTTGTTTTCATAATGCTCACTTAGAAGAGGATAGTACTCTGACATGGAAAATTTTCTTCACAGAGAGGTTTGATTTTTTCTAGGTTGTTTAATGACCTGATATATACGAATCAGCAACATTAACTTTAAAATAGAGCAGATTGAATTTTGTGTTTTACAAAGTGAATCAGATTTATCATCAGAATATAATTGCTTACAAATTTACAAACCTTAAAATGTAATACAAAAAAAAAAAAAAAAAGAAAAAGAAAGAAAAAAAAATCAGAGAACCATCTTCTGTGGCCTACTGTTAAGTGTAGAAATATCTTATTCTGTCAATGTGATTTCATAGCAAGATGAAAGATGTCAAAAGTGGGGATGACAAATCAGTCTAGTGAGGAAAAATGACTCTCAGACAAGAGGTGTCATTTGTCATGATTGCCATTTTACTGCACTTTCTCCTGTCTTCTCTTTCAGATGAATGTTACTTTGCCATTAATTTAAAATTATCTTAAATCAACGATGAGTTGAACATGGAAAGCAAAAGTTCTTGTATTTTAAAGTTTTGGAATATGCAGAAACCTCTTCGAATGTAAACTTCCTGAAAACTGACATACACGTTATAAAAGAGGTTATCATCATGAATTGTTAACTTAGAAAACACTATAGTTCTTTAGTTGAAAAGTCCATTTTTTCCTAAATACAGGCAACAGAATGGCTTTTGTTCAAAACTGACACAGCTGAGCACAGGCTTCTGAGCCACTGCATAATACCGGTGGTAATTAAGCCACAGCTTCAAGGTTGCATGGGCACAAGACAATTCAGTCTAATGAAGTATCGATTGGCTGAAGTCGAAGTAAAACAAGTTGACATTCATTTAGAGGTAGCAATGCGAATATACCACAAAGCCACCAAAGAAATAAGGGAAAAAAACAATGAGACTGAATTTTAATCTTGCAAACACAATTAAGAATCTTATTTACAGCATGTTGCTACACTTAAACTAAAGCTAATTGCATACTTACTGCCCTGACATCAGATTCTTAAATCAGCAGAAATTATATTTATAGGCTGGTGGAAAAAAAACATATAAATTTCAGTTTTTCAATTAAAACCTATCCTAACACTACTGAAGTCCAACTTAAAAAAAATAAAAATTAAAAAAATATATATATATACAATTTTCCACATTAGTTAATCATACAATGGATTTTATTTTAAGATGCTTTAAAATGGTATGATAAAAAACTTGTGTAACAGAAGTTTAAATTACGTAATTTCTGAAGACAATACTTTTATCTCTTAACAGAACACTTGCAACTAGGTTTCTATGCATTATCACATTATGCAAATATTCAATAGTTTCTAAGCCTATTATTTTTTCTTTTGTCTCACAGGCCAGAAGTTTTTTTTCAAGCATTCATAGGTTTGTATGTGTTTGTTTCACATCCACATAAATATATAAATACATATGATATTATAATATTGAAATGATGTAAATAGTAATATATAAATGTACATATAACCACCAAAACCAATTTTCTCAGAAGAAGTTAGGTATTCACAAATAACACAAGCGTGGAATTTTCAGCATTAATGCCAGCATGATTTCCAATGAAAAAAAAGAGGATTACTTTCCAGTCCTACTGTTGAATATTCAAGAGACTTAAGATGTGGATAAAAGTATGAAATTACTAAACTATTCCTGTGTTTAATTTAAAGTCCTGAAATTTTAACTATGAGAATGAAATTAATAAGTACATTCAAAAATACAATAAAATATGTCTAAGATAATGAAAACAACTTAAAAAAGAACCCTAAGTATATAAAATGCTCAACTCTTTCTAAATTGTAGTATTGGCTACAAATAATTATATACAAACTTTTGCATGTTTCTCAATAATTTCTTTAAATTTGAATAGTTTATTTTAATTTTAAATAATTAATTAGTAACATATATAGTCAAAATTGTTTATTCTATTAATCACAGTTTCTTTCCTGAGGTTGTGCCTTAAAATAAAATTTGGAGCTCATAACTCTTTAAACTATTGTAGACTTCAGCCTGAATTCTTACATCTTGCAAACAGATACTATGAAACCACAACACATGTATTACATAACATCATTCTAACAAAAACCTCCTTATAAAGCTGAAGTGCAAATATATTACAACTTTTCATCTTCTAAAAGTGCAAACATTTTACAGCTTTCTCCAATCACATTTTCTCATGAAAAATCCCCCCAAATGACAAAGAAAGTGCTAATGTGTCTAATTGCATTATAGACCCCTCCGGCAGACAGACATTTCTTTAAAAAGTAACTCATTAAAGAACTCTGATTGCCAGATGTTGGGATTCACATCAATTGCCCTACTTGTGTACTGAATTAAGGCAGTTTGAGCACTGAAGTAAGTCTTAAACTAATTTAGTAATTAAAGTATTATCTTACACATTCAGAAAATTAAGATCTGTAAATATGAATATGTTTATTGCCCATGAATTCTGACAGGCATAAACATTTTTTCATCATGTATAAACAGATTTTATATTAATTTTGGAATCTAAAATAACAAATCCCAAATAAAATTTGGGATAAATAAAATATAATATAATAAAATAAAATAAAATAAATGGCTGGACTTTTTGTGATCACAGTGTACCTTATCAACTACCTTCATCTTATGTGGAAATCATATAAAAGCAACTTCATATAACATTTTCATGGTACCCTACAAGATTCTTCTAAACTAAAAAGCTGTCAGTTTTCATCTTTTACTGGTGGAGTTTTATGTGGTCTAGTGAAAGAAGGTCAGCACACTGCATAACAGGAGAAGAAATAATACTCCAAAGCAGACATCCTACTTGCCTATAAATTTTCCTGTTTTCTTCAGATCTAACCACTTCCCCAAATCATCTGTGAGGTCTACAGTATAGATGGAAGTGGCAGGTAGAATTTGTGACTTCTAGTACTTTTGTTAAAACTAAATATTTATCTTGGCAAGACCTCTTCTGATCTCACATCTCAATTGTGAAGTAATAATTAGAGTTATTCAACCCAGTATCAGTGCAATGGGGATTCCTGAGTTAGAAATGTTCAGTACAGCAGACTTCAACCCCTTTTCCCAACTGACCACAGAAAAAAGCTCTGTCCATTGGAGATAAGCATTTTGGAATTAATTGTCTTTTAAAAATACTTTACTTTTGGCAGAATACCTGACAGACCAATAGTAAAGAAGCTGTGCCGCAGTAAAAGGATTAGGGAAAAGCACAGATCACTCTTGAGAGAACCCATCAGACCAGTTGCTATAATTGGTCTGGACAGATTATACACTCCACCTAAAGAAATAAGGCCTAAAATTATTCCTCTCAAAAATTAATTTCCTTTTCAGAAGAAAAGTTCACTCTTCATATTGAGAATACATATTCTTTACTATTCATTCAGGACAAATAATACACCTTATTTTTGTATGCAGTTCTATGAGAAACAAACAGGATTTGTTTTAGCATTCAAGCCAATGGGTGTTGGTCAAGCCAACATGGGTTTGGTCAACATATTTACACAGATTTCTTCAAAAAACTGACTGTCACAGTTTTGGCTGGGATATAGTTAATTTTCTTTGTAGAGGTTCATATGATGTTATGTGTTGGATTTTTGATGAAAAGAATGGTGACAAAACACCTACGTTTTAGTTGCTTCAGAGCAGTGCTTATAAAGAGTCAAGGACTTTTCTGATTTTCTTGCTGCCCTGCTAGTGAGGAAGTTGGGAGCAGAACTGGGAGCAGAGACAACGAGGACAACAAATCCAAACTGGCCAAAGGGATATTCCATAGCATATGGCATCATGCTCAGCAATACCAGTTCAGCAATGAAAGCTGGAGCAAAGAGGGAGGAAGTGTGGGGGGGGGGGGGAGGGGGGTGGAGGACACGGGATGATGACACTTATGGACTGATAGCATTTGTCTTCCCAAGAAACTTATGTATGATGAGCTTTGCTTTCCTGGAGGTAGCTGAACATCTGCCAGCCAATGAGAAACACTGAATTAATTCCTTGGTTTACTTGGCTTGCATATGCAGCATTTGTTTTAACTAGTGAACTGTCTTTATATCAACCCGTGAGCTCTCACAGATTTACCTTCCAATTCTCTTCCCCCTCCAACCAGGGGAGAGTGAGGGGGTGGCTGCATGGTACTAAGCTGCCTACTGGGCTTAAACCACTCCAATTCAAAATAAAAGTAAAATAAAATTTATCATCACTGAATTCTTTGAAGAGCTATTCAAAAAAGACAAAAGGCTGACAAAGTTACAATAAAAGTTGAGTTCAATATATCAGCTGTTTACTTGTGTACTGCTGTCATCAACATTTAATAATCTTTTATTTCCAATTTTAATAAATTATTTTCCAGTATATGTAAAATAATTTTCCAGATAATTTGCACTTTTCCTAGTACAAGCACGTGGTTTCACAGTATACTTGTACTGGTGTTATATTCTGTTATGATATTACCTTTTTGTGAAAACAGGTGTAAATGAAAAATAAAAATGTAGCTGCTGGTGTGTCAGCTAATTTTCTGAAATTCCTCAAAATAATTAGAAACGGTTCCCAGGAAACTCACAAACTCTAACATACTCTCTCTACAGCTAATGCCATTTCACACATTCTTTATACTTATTTCAACATTCTGCTTCAAGCCCCAGTATATTTCACTTTAATGTAAAAAACAAGCAAACAAACCAACAAACAAAAAGACCCCAGAAAAATGCAATTTCAAAATAGATCATTCTTATGATATTTAGAAAAAGAGATGTATTTAGCAACCATACATACAACCTACCCACAATAAGTTTTACCTCATTGAAAATAGAGTGTAAACAATTTTGCTAAAAAGAGTCAATTGCTAGCTTGCATTTTTTAAATTCTCAATAGAAATATGATTCAATAACAAAACTATGCCCAAAAGTTTTTTTTAATACATTCAGTACATGCAATATATTTAAATATATTTACTATATTTGTTATTCTATTTGACTTTTGAAAGTTTCTAAACCTCTCCTATACATGATCTATTATGATTTAAATATATTACAAAGGTAAATAATGATTCTCTTAATGAGAAAGATACTTTTCAGTTAACAATTTTGTAAACATTTTAGTGTAATAAGGCATCTTCATATCCACAGTAACCATGGCATTCGAAAGCTTTATTAACTTGACTACATTTTGTATTTGGTCTGGCTGGGATATTAACTTTCCCTCCAGCAGCCCATACAATGCTATTGTAGCTAGGACAGCAGTAGTATCACACCAGTGTTGTGTCTGCTGCTGAGAAGTGCTGGCACAGCATTAGGACTTTCTCTAACCCTCCCAGGGGGTGGGAAAAAGTGAGAAAAAAACATCACCAGGGCAGCTGACCTAAACCAACCAAAGAGATATTACATACCATATGATGCCACACTCAGCAATAAAAGGTAGAAAAAGGAAGAAGAGAGGAGGGGTGGACTCTTGTTGCAAAAACTTCTGTCTTCCTCCTGAGCACCGGCTACGTGCGTTGATGCCCTGCTTCAAGGACATGGTCAAGCATCACTCATTTGTGGGTATTAGAGAGTAATTTCTTTCCTCTGCACTTCCACATGGCCTTTACTTGTTTCATTTTGTTTTTCCCTTTCCCCCTCCCTTTCCCCTTTCCCTTATTTCCCTTTAGTTAAATTGTTTAATTAATAATAATATTTCCTTAATATTTTTTTTCCTTTAATTAAATTATCCTTGTCTCAACCCATGAGTTGTTCCTTCTTTTACTTCTTCCCCTCCTCATCTAAGGAGGGGGAGTAAAAGCGGTTGTGGTGTTCAGCTGCCTAGCACAGTAAAACCACCACACATTTATAACACACAGAAGAGGACTGAAATTATTTAGAGTTGAAAATAATTAAAAAGAAAAAATGTTTTAGCAAATAAAAGGCAATGGTCATGGCTATTGATAAAAAAGGTGGTTTTGTTTGTTTGTTTGTTTGTTTGTTTCCAATAATTTATAAAATTTTAGCAAATAAAGTAGTCCAGATGTACTTCTATCACCTGGTCAAACAAGCTTTGCCATTCTAAACTGCACAGGGAGTTGAAATGATTTTTTTGAAAAGTTAGGGCTAGGCTTTCTAACTCCACAATTCTAAGCACATGTTTGCTCATTTGGCCACAGGTTTATATCATTTGACATAATATCTATTCATTCCTAAGAGAAAAGAAGAGAAGCCAAACACTGGCTCGAGAGATGAAGTAAACATACAAAAAAACAAACAAGCAAACAAGCAAAATAAAAAAAAGTTAAAAGAAGGTTGTTAAAAATAATTACTGGTATCTATACCTTACTCAACTTTCATCAAGTAAAATCTTCCAGAGAGGTATATTTTTTGTCCATAAGCTGAGAAAATTTAAAAAATAAAATAAATTAAAAAAATCCAAGGCCTGTCTAACACCATAGTTATAATCTTGGAATAGATTTATTTTTTATATATATAATTGTTGTTGTCTATATTGCATAATAATCTGTATATCAGAAGTATATCTATAAGAGAATTCTCTAACTAAGGGTTACAAGTAATGTAAGTGTCTAAAATGTCTAATAATAAGATAAATGCATTTTTCCAAGAGGTCATCAATTGAGATTCCAGCAGAAGTCAGCAATGCTTTGTCTTTTAAAAAATGTTATTCCAATTCATATTAAACTATTGACTAATTTAAAAGCATCAAAGTCACTGTTTAAAGTAGTCACTATGTTTATTAACTCTAAAGCTGAAGTTAAAGAATCATTTCAACTCTCACCAGACTTTTTATTTTTAAGGGGTGCCATTTTTTTTTTTTTTCTTTTTACAAATGAAATCTATGTTGTAGAAAATATTCACGATATTTTCAATGATGTGCATGTGCTTAACATTAAAAAAACATTGGATTCTAGGTAGGTTATTTTATATACATATTAAGTTTAGCCTCTACTCAAGGACTAAGACAGAGATAATTGAAACTGGAAAGATCTTTTAAATCACAGATACTGCATAAACTGTACTCTGTTTTCTCTTGGATTAATTGATAAATCTACATCTGAAAAGTGATTCATCTATTCTTCTCCCCAGTGAAAAGACTGTTCCAGATCTTCATTCCTCAGACGAGCAGACATTTTGTTCTAGTTTTTAATAAAAATTTAATTGTGACTATATATATATTCAGAACAATTTATTCACCGTGCACAAAACTGTACCTTAAATTTTTCATTCTACAGAGCCCGCTTCATTCATACAAAGTTAGCATTGCCACAATCTCATCACAATGTCAAGAGAAGACTATGGAGATTGCATTATGATGTCAAAATGCAATTGCAAGGAATTTTTATTGCTATCTATGGTCACCACATTTACAATATCAAATTATGATGAAAAGTGTTTCAATGTTTCTCTAGAGATGAAATTATAATGTCAAGCTGATGACATGATGAGGTCAGTACAAATCTTCATAGATCCAATTGCAATGTTCATGAAATGTATGGAGACTGTCATATAAAAATATTAGAAAAAAAAAAAAAAAGTGTACAAAAAACTCCTGAATGCTTTTGTAAACTGTAAGAAAAAGTTGCATAGCCTTCAGAAAACATTCTGTCAAAAGAATTGCAAAACTTCATAGGAAATGTTAGAGTGACTTCTAAAAATTATTTATCTTAATAGTTACCATATCTAAGAAGATACTGTCTCTTCTGGCAAACCTTCCAACAACAGTATCGGGATGTAGTCCTACTCTAGCCCCTTAATCCCAAATGCTGCTCTTACTTTTTCTTCTGCTTCTGTTTTAAATCCATTCCTTCTGTACTCCTATGCAAAAAGGCCATGACAATCTGTATTCTTTCTCAGAAGACAGGATGCAATTTCTTCTTTCAACATTCCAGTCCATGCAAGGTCTGGTCATACTCTTCGTGGATGGATATAAGACATCTTTTAGTAAAAATTATCCTATTCCCTCTCACTTTATTTTCCCAACAGCTATAAAACAAACTTCTCAAATATACACTCTCAAAAATTGTCTTTCTCTGTCACAAGTTTTCTTCTGGTGCTCTTATTTTCTACATATATACTCCTTGATTTTATTCTTCACTTCTGGCTACTGTTAAACTCTACATTCTTATCTTTATTTCTCTGTAATGGATTTCTTACTGGTAGATTTGATTTCTCCATAATATCTACATTTTTTGCAGGTAAAGGTTAAAAAAACAAACAAACAAACAAACAAACAAACAAAAAACATAAAAAGTTCTGGGCAATGTTACTTCTATATAGTTCTTTTATTTCAGTTACTCTACAAAATGTCATGTTTATGATGACCTATTTCCACCTAATTAGATATTCATTTTGAAGTTTGGCAGCACTGTTGTATGCACTATCTCTTTATGCTCTGTTTCTTTTCTTTATTTTTTTTTACTATACTCTTTTTGCTCTCTAGTGCATTCTTTTGTAAATTCTGTCTTCATGACTCCCAGACATTTTGACTCTTATCAGCCTTTGTCCAGTCCTTGTTTTACTTAATTCCCAGTGAATTCATTGCATTTTCTGCCATTATTGAAAACAGCATGGTATTCCCTTAATTTTATTTATTTATTTATTTATCTATTTATTTATTTTTTCATTAAAGCCTTTTGATCCCTCTGCTGATGACATTACCATTGGCAACTGCAAAATGCTCCTCTCACTTAAGACTTGAAACCTGCCTTTCAATGAACTGTCTGCTGCTGCAAGGTTTTGTCACTTTTTACAGTCTTGATGATTTTCTTTTTTGTCTGTACCATAAATATATTTATGTTGTCCATTCCCCAGTCAATTCATGAATAACTCACTGATCTTGTTAAAACTCTTTCAAATTCCAAATTTTCAAGTTGCATTTTCCCCTACTTTGTCATAGCACACAATTTTATCTCAAATGACTTTCTTATTTCCTTCATCTCTCTTTTTACAGTTTGAAAATCACAAATTGCTTTCACTCCTCTTGTGTATTCAGATCAGATTTAGTGCAAATTTATTTCATAAACTCTTTCTTTGATACTACCCAGGAGTAAAATAATATTTAAAAAGAGAAGAATTATAAAAATTTACTTTTCTCTAGACATTATTATATATTTGAGATATGTTACCTTCATTTATATAAACTTTAGTTCATAACCTAGAGTTCAGATCCTCTTTCTGTATTTGTACAGGTAAAAACAAGTGCATTATGGTTGTTAATATCATATTTTAAAAATGCATGTGTAAATAATAATGATATTCCAAACACTTGAATTTATCCACTGGGGGCTAATCTGACTGACCTGGTGCCAATACTTCGGTGCATCGGTGATAGACTACACTTTGGTGATGTCTGCAGGGCACACCCATGTCCATTCTTTCTGTAGATTTTAATCCTTCTCTTTTCTGAGTGTCCAATTCTAAATTAAAAAGGTATTTAAAATCATAACATTGTTACAGTTTTCTAAATTGAGAATGTACAAAGAATTAACTTTTTTTTTTTTTCCATTTGTTTAAAGATGGAATTTATCAGAATAGCACGAATAACACTATTATCTTCACTGAGGTAGATTATTCTCCCTTCTTCTTAAATAATAAATTATATTGATGCAATTCATCCAGAACACGTCATAAATATTTTAACCTAATGCTAATACCAATCAGCTGGAATGTTAAATGAAAATGCAAAAGAATATATTTATCATCACTTCCTTACATTAGAATCTATCTTTTTCATTTTTTCAGCACCAGTATTTACATGACCTTATTCTCTTAACTACAATGACAGAACAAGATTGTAAGTTCTCTTCCACAGAGTCCACAACATGCGTGTTCATTGGCATTAAGTCATTACAATGTTCCCTTTGATTTTCAATTTCTTTCTCATTTGTATAAGAAATGAATAATTTTACTCAGCTACTGTAAGTTTTAATTTACTGTTACCACTCTGGATTAATATATTACAAAAACATTTTGAGTAAATTTTTGTTTTCAACATCTTTCGAAAAACAGCACTAAAAACATTATCAAATATAATTTAATATTAAGTTCTAAGGAAAAGTTCTACTTGATGTTAAATATAGTACAGCTATAATGACTCGTACTTTCTCTTGGGAAAAAAAAAAAAAAAAGAAAAAAGAAAAAAAAAAGGAAGAATTAAAAAGTAGAACAAACAATATTAAGAATAAAAAGGAAACAGAGCATGTATGTTCTCAGTAATGGAAAGCAGACTGATGAGCTTTGTTCACAAATTCAAGACATTACTTATGACAAACAAATTGCAAAGGCAGGGAATGTAAATAAGTAGAGTGCATCTAAGTAGTAGTATATACATCTTAAGTTAAAATATACAGTACTTTTAAAAAGCAGGGTAGGTTTTACTGGCATTTAATTTAAAGCATTATCAGTTGACCTAGATTGAGGGCCAGTTATGTTTTATATCATATGGACACAGAAACTGATCTACTGTGCAGAGAAGTGAGAAGCCTTCCAGAACTTCACAAACTGTGCATACTCTGGCCTCCACTGCCTTAATGCATTGCTATTTTACTTATATCCATTTGCTGGTGTAGCAAATTACCAATTCTCTCTTCACAAAAGCATCATGAAAATATTTGCAAGGTTCTGCACAGTCACCTTTAAACGTGAGCTGTTACTCAGAGCTATGACAAAGGCAATAATGCATATGTATAAAATAGACAGTGTCATAATCATGGGAAAAGAGACAATTTCCTTTTAAAACAATCCATAAAAGATATATATATATATTTAAAGTTGTTATGAAATGTTAATGTATGTGCTAATCCTGCTGAATAATATTACTACATAGAGCTTATTGTAGATCAGATTTAAATAGCATAGGTATTAAACTGTGTTATTTGGGGCAACAGTTGAATTATGGACTAGGAGAAACTCTGTCCATTATGGCATACTACAGTATGTATTTCTTTGCTTACAAAGCTTACCTTTGGCAAACAGCCTGGATAACAATACCTGTAAATTTATAGAGGGGAGTCCACATACACAGCATGTATGTGGACTGAATAAGCAAAACCATCTGGGGAGTATTTGCTCAAAACAGATCAGATTAAAGAGGAAGATGAGCATAAGTAGTATTAAACAGTTGACATGGAATTACAGATAAATGAAAAAGAGAAAGACTCAACTTGACAGGAAGCAAGAAATAAGCATGATATTTTTCACCTGTTGGGAAAGATCTTGGAGGTGACAGCAGCAGTCAAGAAACTGATAGGAGTGGTTCCACATGCTCATTGCAGGTGCTGTCAGCAGTCATAATCAGTTCAACCATGGATCCCCCCCCCAGAGTGTACAACACTCTGGTTGTACAAGGTCTCCTCCTGTGGGCTATTGCTCCTGGAGTAACAAAAGATGGCACAGACTTGGTGCTCAGAGCAGGCAGGGAGCACACATGCCCAGATGATGGGGTCTGCAACCTCCATGAACTATGTGGGTATACACCCCATAGTGGGTGCACCTCTGTACATGTGTGCACACACAATTAGACCTTCTTCAGATTAGTTATAGATAGGTGTTTGGAAATTTGCAGGTGTTTATTAACTTTTCCAAGTTTCTAGTGATGTTTTTCTTTTATTGTACTAATATTGATTCTTAATACATAGTTTATTGATTGCCAGTTAATTGTATGTTGAATAAATTAATAAATCAATTCAATTCTGATTTGGTTTAAATCAAATAATGCAATTATTATGTAGTTTTCCCTTGAAAGGGTATGTCTTCACTTTTCTCAGGAAAATTAATCAAACTATATCTATTTCTCAATGCCTAGACTATCAAACACTTCCACGGTCAAAAACAGAAAAGAAAGAAAGAGAGAGAGAAAGAGAGAAAGAAAGAGAGAGAGAGAGAAAGGGAGAAAGAGAGAGAAAGAAAGAGAGAGAGAAAGAGAGGAAGAGAAGAAAAGAAAGAAGGAAAGGAAGGAAGGAAGGAAGGAAGGAAGGAAGGAAGGAAGGAAGGAAGGAAGGAAGGAAGGAAGGAAGGAAGGAAGAGAAAGAAAAAGAAAAGGAAGGAAGGAAGGAAGGAAGGAAGGAAGGAAGGAAGGAAGAAAGAAAGAAAGAAAGAAAGAAAGAAAGAAAGAAAGAAAGAAAGAAAGAAAGAAAGAAAGAAAGAAAGAAAGAAAGAAAGAAAGAAAGAGAAAAAGAGAAAAAGAGAAAAAGAGAAAAAGAGAAAAAGAGAAAAAGAGAAAAAGAGAAAAAGAAAGAAAGAGAAAAAGAGAAAAAGAAAGAAAGAAGAAAAGATTTTTTACTAATAGAAAGTTAATGGATATTCTAGCTAATTCAGTGGCTTTTTTCTGTGGTTTCAACCGAGATAGCATTATTTTTTTTCCTAGTAGTTGGTATGGTACCGTGTTTTGGATTTAGGATGAGAATAATGCTGATACTGAACAGTACTTAAATTAATTCAAGGACTTTTGTGTTCTCATACTGCACTGCCAGCAAAGGAGCTTGGGGTGCACAATAAGCTAGAAGTCTTTACTTCACTTTGCACCATTTGGAAAAATTTTAGTAAAATTAAAAATTAAAAAAAAAAAAAAAGATTAAGTATTATTGATGAATATTTATAAAATACATAACAAAAATGTAGATGAAAATTACAATCTATATTCATAAGCTAAGTTCCATTGATTACAATGATAAAAATTATTTGTTATATTCACAGTAGGCCAACTTGCACTTTCACCAGTAGTCTTGGATTTCCCTGTATCATGACAAGGCTTTAGTCACAACACATGTAGATACAACGGTAAATGTTATAAAATTCTTAGCAGGGGTTGGTAGGTAGTAACTCAAAATATAATGTAGGTCAATTTTTTCCATTTGTTTGAGCTATGATTTGAGAAAGGCAACTAAATGTCCATAACTCACTGACTTTTTCTGGGAAACTTCTTAAAAAAAAACTGCAGCCTTTATTGAAAATTCTCATGGTCACTTTGAGAACCATCCTCTTGTGTGTCAGTTGCACTTTAACTGGGTTTAAAGGCTGTTACCCCTCCCCTCTCTGGACTCAGAGGTACTCCTTTGTGAGCTGTAATGTGGGCTCTTCAATACATTTCGTTCTATGAATAATTAATGTGTCTCCTGCTCTCACCACTTGATTTCCAGTTATTTGCGTTGCATGCAATATGCTGAACCAGTTTCATAGCTCCTAGACTCAACAGTAGGTTTCCAATCTCATTAAGTGTAATGGGATATGAAAAATAAGTCTATATATTAAAAAAAAAAAAAAAGGAGATCTGTAAACCTGTCTCACATTTCTTAAAAGTACTACAAGTAGGACCTCCATGAAAGAAAATATAGGTTCTTCTAAAATATAGTTCTTCTAAAGAACTAGATGATACTATATAGAAAGTCAATATTAGTTTTTTGTTGTTGTTGTTTTGTTATTTATATACATGAAAAAAAATATCCTCTTTTGATATTTTCATTCAATTTCTAAATATAGCTTGGATAGAGTTAGGAAAGCTAAGTTGTTATTTAATATATATTAATGTTATTTAATATATATTAATTAACATCCACTATAACTCGTGGATGACTGAATGAATAAGAGATCTTCAAGAGTTAACCAAAAATACTGACACAGTGAGTACTATGTGAATTACTATGTATTTAAACAGTAAACAAAGTGGACAAAAAGCAGTTGGATGTCATTTTGAGACAAAGTTGTATGTCCTTCTAAGACAAAGTAGATCAAATTCGTTGCTTCCATAAAGTATGAGTCTGAATGTACAGGAGAAATTCTGGGAGCAATTATATCAGAACAGATACAATCAAAAAGAGTAACCACAGGAAAGCAGACCAATAGGCAAACAGAACAGAAAAAAATCTAGACCATTCTTGAAGCAAGTAGAAGATTCAAGGAACTTTATATTTCTGAGGTACTGAATTAAAATGATAGTTGTGAAAACATTTAACAAGAGTTAACATATTAAATATTTTCATTTACTATTTTAAAAATCTTTCCTCAGTTTCAATGAACCAGCTATCTGAGGAAAGTTGTTTTTCCTGTAAATGATCTGATGAAACATTTGATTTATTCATTACAGTTTAACCAATTAACTTGAGTTGATTATATATATATATATATATTTGCAAAGAAGAGAAGGAATATCTAATTTTGTTCCTAGAGAGATGTAAATTTGAAATCATTGCACTGGTTTCACTGACTTCTAGTTTACAGTTGTCTTTGTTTCATCTGAGATAGGTTTAATGTTATTCATAATGGCTTCTATAGTGCTGTGTTTTAGATTTAAGAAAAAAATAATGGTGATAACACACTGATGTTTAATTTGTTCTTGAGCAATGCTTACCTTAAGTCATGGACTTTTCAGCTTCCCATAACACCCTGCCAGCAAAGAGGCTGGGGGTACATGTGAAATAGGGAAGGGACACAACAACAACAGATGACCCAAACTGGCCAAAAGGATATTTCACATCTTTTGATGTTATGTAGTACAATAAAATTGGAAGGGTTGTCCAGGGGGACTGTCACTGATCTGGCTGGGCATCAGTCAGAGGATGGCAAGCAGTTGTGTTGTGCTTCACTTGTTTTGTATAGGCTTTATTATTGCTATTAATATTACTATTAATAATTACATTCCCTTCCTTTTCTGTTCTAATATGCTGATTTTATCTTAACCCTCAAGCTTTACCTTTTCACAGCTCTCTCCTCCAACACAAAGTGGAGAGACTGAGTGAAGGGCTGTGTGGTTCTTAGTTGCTTGCTGGGTTAAAACACAACAGACTCTAATTTTGTTTAGCTTTGTCTTTTCCACACCTTATTCATTAGAGACTGTTCAAATTATTTCAATAACTAATTACCATACTATTCATGTTGCTAAATTGACAAAACTTATTTACTAAATGTAAAGTTCAACCTACCACAATTATCAAATTAATACAGGGAAAACAAACAAACCAACAAAAACCTATCAATGATTTTTTTAATTTTCAACAGAAATATTTTTTTTAATTCAATTCCATAGTATGGCATTATTGGAAGAGAAGAATGCAATTGGAAGAGAAGAACGTTATGAGGAGTAGTCATCATGAATTCACCAAGGGGAAATCATGCTTGACCAAACTCGTTGCCTTCTATGAAGGCATCACCAGCTGGGTAGATGGGGGGAGAGCAGTGGAGGTCATCTACCTTGACTTTAGCAAGGCTTTTGATACTGTCTCCCATGATATCCTGCTAGCAAAGCTGAGAAAGTGTGGGATAGAGGAGTGGGCAGAAAGATGGGTTGAGAACTGGCTGACTGGCTGAGCTCAGAGGGTGGTGATTGGTGGTGCAGAGTCGGCCTGGAGACCTGTGACTAACAGTGTTCCCCAGGGGTCGGTGCTGGGTCCGGTCTTCTTCAACATCTTAATTGACAACCTAGATGAGGGAAAAGTGTCCACCCTCAGCAAGTATGCCGATGACACAAAGCTGGGAGGACTGGCCAACACACCAGAAGACTGTGCTGCCATTCAGTGAGACCTGGACCAGCTGGAGAGCTGGGCAGGAAGAAACCAAATGAAGAGCATAACAAGAGCAAGTGTAGAGTCCTGCACCTGGGAAGGAACAACCGCACTTACCAATACAGGCTGGGGGACGACCTGCCGGAGAAGAGCTTTGTGGAGAAGGACCTGGGGGTCCTGGTGGATGACAGGTTGACCATGAGCCAGCAGTGTGCCCTCGTGGCCAAGTGGGCCAATGGGATCCTGGCGTGCATTAAAAGGAGTGTGGCCAGCAGGTCAAAGAAGGTGATCCTCCCCCTCTATTCTGCCCTGGTCAGGCCTCACCTGGAGTACGGTGTCCAGTTCTGGGCTCCCCAGTAAAAAAAAGACAGGGATCTCCTGGAAAGAGTCCAGTGGAGGGCCACAAAGATGATACTAGGCCTGGAGCATCTTCCCTATCAGAAAAGGCTGAGAGACCTGGGTCTGTTCAGCCTGGAGAAAAGACTGATAGGGGATCTAATTAAGGTTAAAAATATCTTAAGTGTGGGAGAGAGAGGGATTTGGCCAACCTCTTTTCAGTGGTCTGTGGGGATAGGACAAGGGGCAATGGCCACAAGATAGAGGACAGGAAGTGCCGCACCAACATGCGAAAGAACTTCTTCACAGTGAGGGTGACGGAGCACTGGAACAGTCTGCTCAGGGAGGTTGTGGAGTCTCCTTCTCTGGAGTTATTGAAGGCCCATCTGGATGCCTGCCTGGGCAGCCTGCTCTAAGGAACCTGCCTTGGCAGGGGGGCTGGACCTGATGATCTTTCAAGGTCCCTTCCAACCCCTTCAATTCTGTGACCCTGTGATTATTATTTACTTTTTATTTCTTTAAGGTTAAAAATCAGGACTCATTACTTTTTGATCTTAAATATCATTCAGCTTCCTTTCTAAAGATTTGAGGAGTAAAAAAGCCTTGCTTAGGGACTGCAGTCTTTACCTTTCAACTAAAGCCTGAGAAATTTGACCTTACTACT
Organism: Oxyura jamaicensis; assembly: GCF_011077185.1. NCBI lineage: Eukaryota > Metazoa > Chordata > Aves > Anseriformes > Anatidae > Oxyura > Oxyura jamaicensis. Next base: position 13,732 of record NW_023303461.1, on the reverse strand, counting down.
ACTCATTTAAATTTCCAGGTTCATACACCAGTGATGTATAGTAAAATTGTAGTTTTGTGGGTGAGTGGAAGTGATATGTCCATCTCAAGAGCTGAAATAAGGATGGAGAAAACAGTGGGTGTATGACAATTTCTCTTCCCTAAAAGGAGACCTGACATCTTGAATTCTCGCTTCTTAATGGCATCTCAATATCTTTTGGAATACAGTGCAAAGCCAGCATGAATCCTAGGATTTGAATATTAAACCTAGGATCCATCCAGCCCATTCTCCCACCTCCATCAGTGACAGTAGTTGCCAAAAAAAAAAAAAAAAAAAAGTGCAAAAACAGAGTATGACAGAACAAGAGAGAAAGCAGTTAGTGATATTCTCATAGAACATTCTCTCAAGTTCTAGGAAACAAGTTACGTGATTACATACAAAAGTATAAATGAATTCCACACAGAAATATGACTCAACATATATTTATTCTGAAATATGGGAAAAGCATATATATATAAATGAATTGAAAGTCAGAATGTGCAATATACATTTAAAGCTAAATGTAAAATTGTATAGATATACTTTTTTGTTGTTGTTTTTGAAAACTTACATGCTTTCTAATTTATTCTCAATTATGTAAATACATGTATCAATAATAACTGTATGTGTAAATAAAACGAACTGTGTACTTTTTTTTTTTTTTTTCCCCCTTTGATTACTTGTAAATGCAAGATGAAATCCTGGTTTACCTTAGCCACAGAAGGTCTCAGAGATCAAGATAAAATGCTCTCTAATTTCATTATAAAGTATAAGATAATCCTAACATAGCACCATATATGTCAACAGAACTACTCGTGTGAGTAGAAGCATCGGGATTCATTACATGTTTTGTTTAAAATTTCCTGTAAATTTAATGAGGATTTATGTTTGAAATTTCCTTGTTAAAACACAATTTTCAGTCAGATTCTGTGCTGCATATGGATAAATATTAACAAGACTGTTACTGGAAATAGTTATATCTTACTGCTTTACACAGCATGGACACTGAGTCCTCTCCTTAATTAGCGCAGGTTCTAAATGGCTGTCCAGTTATAGGCTCCCAGTGGTAGCAGGCTGGTGGGGTGGCGGGTGAAGGAGGAGGCCAGTCCCAGCCTGTTCGAATCAGCTCTGACTGAGAGGACCTGGTGTGCGCCAAGGCCTCAGGCAGTTGGAGCAACTCATGGTGTCCCTCAGTAGGTGTATTTATGAAACCAGCATCCATGATGGTTGGGTGTGGGTGAGACGCATACTCCTGAGGGGACTGTAGCCATCGGCAGCCTGTTCTGGAGTGGGGACAGTTATGAGGGACTGCAGTGACCTCAGGCTCCTCTTGTTATCTCACTTCCTCACCAGAGGGGTTTTCATGAACTGTATGTAACCCTTGGTGAATATAAGGCCAATTAAAATTGAAGAAGGGGAGATCATATATTGATGTGTTTTAATAATTGTATTCTTGTTTTTCTGAATGCCCAAGTCAGTGATCAAAAGTCTGTTTTTATTAACAATAAATTACATATAATACTCCAACACATGACTGTTTTAACGTTGGCAAGGTTTTTGCTGGTTTATAAAGCCTACTGCACTTGTGTTCTGTTACTCTCTCCAGTGCTGATACGTGATTAAAGTCTTGGCTTAAATAAGGTTTGTATTTATATAAAAATGGGCCCTAGAGGTGCAAGATGTTTCCCTTAATGAACAGCTGAAGAAACAGAACATTTAAAGATTTCTTGTCTTTGAATGATCTTATTTCCTCTCTACCTGGTATTTTCCTCACTAACCTTTCTAAGAAATTCATGCCTACCTAAATGTATAAATTAATTTTTTATATTTAATCATTTCTCCTCTCTTCTAGTGTTACATATATCCCTCCAGGAATACAGAGATGCTCTAGGTATTGCCACACTGAAAGCATTACTTAATTCTTCTACTTCTACCTAGCTAATTTCTGTTACATCAACGTATACATGTCATTTTGTAAAAATGGTGAATGAATTGAAACATCAGGAAGTACATTTCACATTTTTGGTTCTGTATTAGGAGACACAATATGTTATAAAAATTTTACATTTTTTTTTCACTTTAAAATAAAAATAAATGATTTTCTATAATTGTTATCTATAACATAATAAGATGACAAAGTTTTACTCAGTCATTAATCAGAAAAAAAGTCTGCATGAAAGGTAACAGAAAATTGTGTAACATATTCAGGTCAATGCAGATCGGAACACATTAATTATCTCCATAGTAATGCATACAGGTTTTCAGAAAATGACATTTAATTAAATCTTCAGCTATTGTAATGTCATTATGTATATGTACTCTGGAAAGAGGAAGCAACAGTTCCTCAGAAACTCTGCACTTGTGAGGACAATAGCCAGGATTTCTGTATGATCTCCTGATCTTCTTGTATGACTAGGTGACCTGCTTAGTGAAAGGGGAAAAGCTTTGGATATTGTCTACTTAGAATTCCAAAAAGCTTTTGACACTGATTCCCACAGCATTCTCCTGGAGAAACTGGCCTTTCATGGCTTGGAAGGAAACATTTTTGATGAGTTTAAAAAAATGGCTGTGTGGCTGGGTCCAAAGAGTCATGGTGAACGGAGTTAAATCCAGATGAAGGCCAGTCACAAGTGGTGTTTCCTAGGGCTCATTACTGGGTCCAGTTCTCTTTAGTATCTTTACCAGTGATCTAGATGAGGGAATCAAGCACACCCTCAGTAAGTTTGCAGATGACACCCAGTTAGGCATGCGCGTTGATCTGCTCAAGGGTAGGAAGGCTCTACAGAAGAATCTGGATAGGCTAGATATATGGGACAAGCCCAGTTGTCTGAGGTTCAGCAAGGCTAAGTGTCAGGTTCTGCACTTGGGATGCAACAACCCCATGTGATGCTACAGCCAGGGGAAGGAGTGGCTAGAAAACTGCCTGGTAGAAAGGGACCTGGGGGCATTAGTGCTCAGGTGGCCAAGAAGACCAACAATAACCTGGCTTGTATCAGAAATAGTTTGGCAAACAGGACTAGGGAAGTGATTGTTCCTCTGTACTCAGCTCTGGTGAGGCTGCACCTTGAATACTGTGTTCAGTTTTGGGCTCCTCACTACAAGAACATCAAGGTGCTTGAGCATGTCCACAGAAGGGCAATGAAGCTGCTGAAGGATCCAGAGAACAAGTCTTTTGAGGAGAAGCTAATGGAAGTGGGGTTATTTAGCCTAAAGAAAAAAAAAAAAAAAAAAAAAAAAAAAAAAAAAAAAGCCTCAGAGATGTTAGTGTTCTCAACAACTACCTCAAAGAAGGTTGTAGGGGGGTGGGGGTCTGTCTCTTCGGTCTCTTTTCCCTAGCAACAAGCAATAGAACAAGAGGAAATTTCCTCAGGTTGCACCAGTGGAGGTTTGGGTTCAATATTAAGAGAAATTTCTTTACTGAAAGGGTTGTGAAGCATTGGAAGAGGCTATCCAGTGAAGTGGTTAAGTCATCACCCCTGGAGATATATAAAAGTCACGTATATGTGGTGCTTAGGGACATGGTTCAGTGGTAGATTTGGAAGTGCTAGGTTAACAGTTGCACTTGATGATCTTGGAGATCTTTTCTAACCTAACTGATTCTATGATTCTGTTCAACAATTCTGACAAAAGTGTAGCATATGAAAAAGGGTATGAATGAGAGGGGAAACATCTTATTGATTTTTAACTGTAGGCTTCCTCTAGTAACAAAAAAATACCAGTTGAAAAGAACATTACTGAGGTATCTGATTCCCCTTAAATCCAGTAACATTCTACACAGCCACAAGAAATAAATGGAAGGAATACCTATTTTGGATGTACCTTTTTTTTTTTTTTTTTTTTTTTTCTTTTCCCCTCTTTTTTTCCCTCTACTTAGTCTCTGAAAAAAGTACTGTAATATAGAATCAGAGAATCAGAGAAGCATTATGGTTGGAAAAGACCTTCAAGATCATCTGGTCCAATGATCACCCTACTACTAATGTCACCCACTAAACCATGTCCCTAAGCACCACATCCAGCCTTTCCTTGAACTCTCCCAGGGACAGTGATGCTACCACTTCCCTGGGCAACCCGTTCCAATGCCTGACTACTCTTTCTGAGAAGAAATGTCTCCTAATTTCTAATTTCCCTGTTGCAACTTGAGGCCATTCCCTGTAGTCCTATCACTAGTTATCTGTGAGAAGAGGCTGATCCCCAGCTTCCCACAACTTCCAGGACCTCGATGTCCTTCTTGTAGTGAGGGGCCCCAAACTGAACACAGTTCTTGAGATGCGGCCTCTGGTGCAGTCACCAGAGCAGAGTACAGGAGAACGATCACCTCCCTGGTCCTGCTGGCTTCACTATTCCTGATACAAGCCAGGATGTCATTGGCCTTCTTGGCCACCTGTGCCTGCTGTCTGGGAGGTAACTAGTAGGTGAGCTGGTCTCCAGAGTGGTGAGGGATACTCTGCCCTTCCTGCAAGGACTTCCAAATCCTGGCTTCTCCCTCAGCTGCCTTGATTGGCCTCAATACAGAAAAACACCTGCCCACCACGACCCCCTGTTCCACGGCAACATGTGATTGCCTTGGAACCGATCATTGTCATAATTCCCTGATCTGGAGTGTTAGATCTTCTGCTGGCAGTGGTATCAGGCCTTATTCATGGAAGCTTCCCACTGGGAAAAAGAAGACTAAAATAATACATTACTGCTGTTTTTGTGGGACTATGTTCCATCATCAGTATATGCCTGGCAGATGGCAGAACCAGAAGAATTTTAGGACACCTGTGAATGCAGGATACAGAATAACATTACAAAATTATACATCAAAAACTATTAAATTTGTATTTCAAATTCCTAAAATTCACATACCCTATTTTTAGTCAATTCCTTCAAGCTTTCCAAGTATATATATATATGTGTATATATATATGTAATTTGAAAATAAAATTATTAAAATTCAAATATCATTGTAAATGGGATGAATATCTCTAAGGCACAGAAGTTCTTTAATATATATAATATATAATAACTTATTTCAACAGCTATTGAGTTTCTACTATTATCTACTCTAAATGTGTGTTTTGTGTTGTCTTTGTCCACTGTCATGAACTAAGACTTGGCTAAGTGACTTGTTCAAATGTTTCTTCTTTTTTTCATTAAATCCACAATAAGAAACAACTCTCACTAGTATGTTGAAATAGTTCAGTAAAGGGGGAAGGAGAGAATACTAGTTTAAATAAATAAATAAAAGTAATAAACCTAAACATAATAATAATAATAGTAAATAATATCCCCCTGTTAAATTCAAGTGTAAGTTCAAAAATGTTTACAAAACATTTTTAAAAAATCACAATTTCAAATCATTTTAAAGTATTTAAAGCTCATCTTACCTTGTTTATCTTTATACAGAAATAATGTTGGAGAGTGAATTCTCATCAATTTTATTTTTTTTAAGGCTCCACAATCTATATTCAAATTTTGTATGTACCACATCATGTATCATGTCTGTTCTCTGTTTTGTTTAACCCAATACCTAGCAGATTCATTTTTCTGACTTTCTTTTAAGGCATCTGATATATTTTAAAACTAGCTTTGCAGTGTGTGCTGAGATATTTTGCTTTATTTTATTTTTATTTTTTTTAATCTTCCCTAGAGCAGCAGTTCTTGATTATTTCTTCACTTGTCTTTAAAAATGCCTTTGTTCTTCCTGTGTGTTTGTGTCTCCTTACTTGTGACATTCCTTCTAACTATGTTTCCCTTAATTGGCAGGTTTGCATTTGAGTTTCCTACATTGAATGACCCCTTGTTCCTCATTCTGCAGTGTCAGGAAACAGAAATGTCATTGCTGATTAGGGGCCTGAACCCTCTGCTCCTCCTTCTCATACAGTAGGCAATCTTGTTCTGTACACACTCTAGCTGCAGGGTCAGCCTTAGGGGAACTCTAAACAAGTGTCCACATGGGATACCAAAGTGGAAGGGGCACTGATAGGGGCAAGTATTCTTTGAGCTCATTTGTCTACCACAGAAAGTCACTTCTGTCCCTTTAAATGTAAAATGTCCACTGGCATTGCCCAAGTGTCTACCCTTTAACCACATGGAAGCATTTTTGTGCCTCTGGCTTGCTACACTTGTGCATCAGAGACGCTTAATAACATCTCTGCCTAACAATGTGACACTGGGTTGTACTTCTAATGGTTGTCTTTCCTCTGAAAAGAGAAACAAAAGCTTTCATTTTTGGTTCTGAAACCCTCTTTTAAACCAACTCTGACCTCATCCAGGGCACTATTATCTAGTCTTGCTTGGGGCACCAGAAACTGGTTGAAAATCTCTCTGCTCTGTGTACAGAGTGCATCCTACCTGACAACTGAGTGGAAACCTCTGCTTTTTCCACTTTTGCTCTTCACCTAGGGAAGTGGAACAAGCCAAGAGAGGAAGAGAAACTACACAGAAAAGATCAGAAGGTAGGGCCTTCAAGTGGCATGGAACATGCATAAAACCAGACCTTCCTAAACCAAAGGCTATTGCAAAACAGACAGAAACTAAAAAGAGGGGAGAGGGAATAACACTTCACTTCCTACTATATCTATAGCCTAAAGGAAATCCATAGACAGTCTTCAAGGATGAGGGAATGAAAGTGAAAAACAAAGGAGATCCACAGTTATCTCCTTTGGCAACAATGGAGAAAACTGATTTTGCTTAGAGTATTTCCAGTGTAGTGCTGGCCACAGAGCAGTTGTATAGCCACAAGATTAACGTAGTTGTGTAGTCACAGGCAGAACTTGTCATCTGCAGGAATGCCATATCCAAAACAAAACTATCAATCTCTCACATAAGGTGTAGCATATTAATCTGATTTTCATTTTAATTATTTAAATAATATTTAAAATATAATGTATAAAAAGAAAACAAAGAAAACAAAACAAACAAGCAAACAAACAATCACATTTTTTTAAAGGTGAATTTCTATGTGGGTATTTTGCAATAGGCACGTACACAGGTCTATCATTCCATAAATCTGTTACTAAGATATACTTTCAAGCAATTTATTAATTATATATCTTCATTTTAATAAATTTTGAGATAGAAATAGAGATAAGAGAAAAAAGAAAATGAAAGATCATTTTCTGTTTGATTTTTTATAGGTAAAATGCTATATACAATGTACAGGTGCCAGAGAGCCATTTGTGTACATATTGTTTTAGTAAATAAAACCCTTTACCTATTTCATGAAACTGTCCTTTGCAAGATACATAAAAATCAGCCCTTCTTTACTAGCCTGTCATTAAAAATCCCATGACACTTTTCACAAAAGAATGGCTATTAACTACAGAATTCTGGCCAAAGTCCAAATCACTTTGTGGCTATCAAATCCCCTGTTGGAAAAAAGTATTCTGCACTTTCTTCAAAACCTTTCTGCATAGAGCATCAGATTGTATCTAATAGGCAGTATCATTTTGATAAGGGTTATATGGTCTTATAAGATATCAAAATGATTAAATTATCCATACAGAAAAGCATTTTAAAATTTGAGATTTGAAAACAAATCATTTGTCTATTGATATGTCCTTTTAATTTTATTTTTTATTTTTTTTTCCCTCGGGTATTTTCAATAATAAGCTTATACTTAATATGGTGATATTTGTTATCCAATATACCATCAGTACCTGAAAAACATGGGAAGGTAATTCATCAAGAAATCAGTCCTAGAGTTCGCCCTTGTATTAAGTAATTATTTTAATTAACTTCACTGTGGAAAAAATAAATAAATAAATAAATAAATAAAAGACTAACTTCTTTAGATAAGAGGCTTTGAGAACATTTGGTTATTAAAAATGTTATCTTACTATGGAATGTATGCTCTATCAACTATAGCTAACTAGGTCATCTGTAAGAGTTAAAAGAGTTTTTTCTTCTACCTCATACAGTTCAAACATATGTACTGTGATCTATGCTGTGTCTCCATGACATGTTGGTAGCACTGGTTGATGGTTAGCCTACAAGTGTCCCAGACCAAGACAGATCCAGAATAATACCCATTTCATGAAGCTTTTCATATTTTTTTCAGCTGCATAATTAACCCTTCATTTTCTTGAACACTGATGTGTCTAGAAATTATCACATATATTCCTTTAATGTTTGCTTCCTAATGTTACTTAACACATTCATCAAGATGAGTTGAACTCAAGGGGTGTAGAATGGGCTGACATTCTTGTAAGTAGTAGGTAGTGAGCAACCCTGATCAACTAAGGCTGTTTCTAAGAGTTTCAGAAGAGGTTCATATTACGCCTGACACCCTTCAATATTTATCAATTGCCTGGGAAGCAAATATAAAATCAGTGCTGATAAAATGTATGGGATGGCACAAAGATTGGCACAGTAGTAAATAATGAAGACAGACACTCATGGAAAGTGATCTGTATTACTTGATGACTGAACTTGATTCAGAAAATGTACATTCTAATACAGCCAAAGTCAAAAATATATTTACAGGAATGAACTTAAAACAGGGCAGACTTTAATAAAGTTAAAGTTAATTTTAGTTAACTAAATTTAGGACATACAGCACAATAAAGTTAATTTTAGTTATAAAGTTAATAAAGTTAATTTTAGTAAATTAATACTAAATTTATTATTTAAATTAATACTAAATTTAGTAAATTTAGTAAATTAACTTAATAAAGTTAATTTTAGTTATTTAATAATTTTAGTTTGCTGTAGTGATAATACATAGTGTATGTATTGTAGAAAAGATGTGCATGAACATATGGGAGAGTAAAAGAGAGGAAAAGAATGTTCCTCTGTTTTCTCCTGTGTCTGCCAACTTTTTTTTAAGAATGGACTGATTTTTTAGCCTTTTATTTATATGTGTTTCTTTTATTTATATTTGTGATTCTGAGTTTCCAGTTTTTAGGGGAAGGACAAAAGTGAACATAGTCCCATCTCAAGATGTCACCAAATTTGGTTCCCATTTCAAGAGAATCATAAACTATCCACTGGGAAAAAAAAAAAAAAAAAAAAAAAAAAAAAAAAAAAAAACTCCAAAAATAAAAACAAAACATTCACCATTGACAAATAATCCAATATAAGCCTCCAGCTAAATGCTGTGGCAAAAAGTGACAGGCTGATCTGTTGACATCTAAAGGGAGAATGGTGAGTAGGATTAGAGAGGCAATTTTATCTTTGTTGTTCCAGTCAGCATTTTCAAAACACATTACTGAAAACTTTGAAAGGGTACAGAATAAAAATGATTCAAGCTCTGGAGACAAAGGTCACACGTGAGAGACTTAAATAACTTCATGCTTAGATCACCCCCACACCCCACTCCCCCCCCCCAAAAAAAAAAAAAAAAGAGAGAGAAAGAGACCCAGGGTACTTTATAACTTGGTGCGTTTTACTTTCAAGGGTAGAAAGAATTGACTCTTAACGTCTTTGTAATCTGGCAAAGAAAAGCTAAGGATAATTATTATAAATATGTAGGATAGGGATAATTATTATATTTATTTAACTACTCTGAACAGGGGCAAATTAAAATAGATATATATATATGGTTTAAGTTCCCTCGGTTCCCTCACTGATGAGGGAAATAGATTGAAATAGATTAATAATTTAATTATTGCTGTTTTTTTTTTGGGGGGGGGGAGGGAGGGGGGCAGTGTTGTGCATGCACGCTCTGTTTTGGTGAAGATGTGCTGCTTTGCTGGAAAATTCAAATTGTTGTGTTCAATGCAGCAATAACTAAATGACAATCTAGAACTTCCTTTACACAGGGAATTACCCTGGAGGTCTCATGGTCTCTTTTTGGCCTTAAACTGTACAAAAAAAAAAAAAAAAAAAAAAAAAAAAAAGTCAAATTGGGTTAATGGGCCTGAAAATTTTTTTCACTCTTTTTCCATTTGAAATCTCACCAGTTCTGAGGCTTTTCTAGGGCAAGTAGCTAAAACTTCTCACGAAATCTTTGATTCAGGGATATCCCATAATATGTGACTGTATAATAACAGGCAGCATAAAGCAATACCAGATGTGAAGTTTCCAAGAGTAGCACAAGAGTAGCATGAAAGGACGGTGTCAGTGCAAGCATGAAACATGAAAAAGAAAAGAAAAAAAAAAAAAAAAAAAGATAAAAAAGATATAGTCAGTCTTGGGAGGAGAAGGAAGAATGATATGGAACAGGAAGGAGAGAGACCTCCAAGGATTAGTTTGAATAAATCTGAGATTAGTATCCAAACTTGGTATTTCTCCAAACTAAATTTCTAAGCTTTTAGAGCTTCATCCACCCATCACAATTCTAGGTTACTCCTTAAGACACAAGCTGCCAAGGTCATGACAGTTAAGGGGCAGAGGAGGAGGCTATTAAAAAATCCCAAAGCTTTTAAATAGTAATTTATGCTAATTATGTTTGTGCAATAATTTGTGCTGTATGTCCTAACATGGAATGTCTCCATAGTCTCCATCTGTTTATCATCTAAGATGTGTTAGCAAGATGTGACTGACTGTTCATCATGCAGCTCTCCCACAGCATGTAACAGTCACTGTAATAACATGTACAATAGAAATAAACTACTTGATCCCTCATTAGAAAATAAATTATACTGCCCTCATACATTTATTTTACTTGTAAAACATTCTAATAATGCTCATGAAAACATTTACCCACAAGAAAATCACATAGTTAAATATGATCCAATGCATACATTGCTACCTAAAGCTCCTTGGAATAATTCCTTCAGCCTGCAGATAGAAGGTTTATAAATCCATCTTCGGCATTTTTCCAGTAGTGTTATTAAGCTCTTGGAATCTCCCCTTTTCTGTGTTTCCTTTATGTGTTTCTTGTCATTCCAGTATCTCCAGGTTCCTCAGTTTTCACCCAATAAACAGATACTGGCACAATTTTAACCAACTATTATATAATGGGGTTTATTGTGTATTAAGTTACCATTTTTCTTAAGTTTATCTTAACCTTTATACTTTAACTGAAGTTTTATTTCATAATAGCATGGTGAACAACATTTTTGGCAATTTATATTTTCTATCAGAACCGATTTCTTTCAGTATTTTAGCAAGTAACCTTTATAACAGCACTGCCACCATAATTCTGGATCTCAAAATTACAAGTATTTTATAATCTCATGAATGAAACCTTAGTTCAAATATTTATAGGAAAACAAACAACAACTAAAAAAAAAAAAAAAACACCACTCAAAAAAAAAAAAACTAACAAGCAAACAAACAAACAAAAAACAGATAGTCTGTCAAGATTATGGTGCTCCACTGCTCTATGCCAATGGAATTATTCCTTGAGTTACATGAGAAAAATATGTATTAATTTGGAAGAAGGAGTGATAGACTCCAAATAATCTCATGCAGCAGCGAATTAATTTTGTTAAATTATGCTTATTATTCATACTTCTCCAAAATCTAATGATCAAACACTTTAATCTTAAAAAGTTCAACGAGAAGGCTGATGTTTTGGATCCAAGACTTGCCAGTCAGAAAAAGCATCTTACTCTTTTCTTTCCTTACACATCCTTAGATGCGTTCCCCTTTGCCACAGAGAACAAACAAGCAAACAAACAAAAACTCCAAATCTAAAATCTTTATTATTTATTGGCTAAATGCATCTTATTTTAAATAATGTGAGTCACATTACCATGAATATGAATAAAGACTGAACTTTATGTCTCAAGAATTTACTCACTTAAAGGCATTGTTTTGTATTTCTAGCTCTTCCCATTTGAAATAGACTCCACAATGCATATAATTGTATTTATTCAGTAGGCAGCCACAAATACTGCAAAATTGGCAAAAGAGGTGTAAATGTTGCCCACTGATCTTAATGAGGTGTTAACTTTAAAGCCTTAACTTTGAAACTTAATTACATCTACACTAACTACAAGTACAACTAACCACTTTGGTGCCAATGATGAATATGTTCAGCCAGACCTGTCCAGTATGCCTAAATTTTCTTGAAGGAGTCAACAGTCAATAGACTGTTTATGACATTTTAATGGAGGCTGCATGGAACTATGAAAAAAAATATGCTATAGGTGAAGCACAGTATTCTTCCATTCTATTTCAAAAGACTCATTTAAATAAATACACATAAAATGCATTTTTCACCAAAACTAAGCAAACCAACCAACCAAAAAAAACAATCAACCAACCAACCCACCCCAAATTTCCAGTCAAATTAATACATTCCATTCTGAATAATAAAAATGAAATGTCTGACAGTCACTTACACAACCCTTTTTCATATAAGTTTTATCCATAGACTTTTAATTTAACAAGATTTAGATAATTATTTAGATAATTTCAACAAGATTTAGATAAGATCTGGCAAGTCATAACTCACTTCCCAAATAGTTAATTTAAATCACATATTTAGTATTAAGTAGCAGCAGTATTGTTAAGGGCAATCAGTAAATTGCAATGAGTTATCCCATATCCTGGAGTTAAAAACAAACAAACAAACAAAAAAGTAGTAATGCTTTTTTTTTTTTTTTTTTTTTTCTCAACATTTTTAAATTAATTTTGCTATTCGTTTATTGGATATCTTGTAAAGAACTCTTAATTCGCAAAAACTTGAGATCACTTCACCAGCTTTAGAATTTATAAATAAGAAGTATTCTATCCATTTCTGAAATTATTTCAGTACTCGCACAGAATAATAGTAATTCTTTAACTACTTACAGGAATATTACATGCAGTTTGGCATTTCATTCAATTAAAACTGAAGGAGATGTTAAGTAGACAAAATATAATTTACCAGAATAAACTTTTATGGATAAAAGTACCATAATTAGTACAAGAAAAAAGTATTTTCTGAAATAATTTCAGGTAGTAAGAAAATACATTTTTCTCTGTTCTGGGACACAGAAGAGTATCTTTCAGCCCCACAATCCATAAAACAAGTGGCAGTTAGAAAACCTATTGGTCAACATCAACCCTTCCACCAGCCTTTCTCCTTTTTCCATCCATAGTTTATTGAAATTATTATTATTATTATTATTATTATTACTGTTCTTCAGCAAGTGACAAATGCTCAAGTCCTCTGTATAACAGAACTCCAATATTTTACGTCAGTTAAGCCTGATGTTACCTTGTGAGTGTAAAGTACTGAGGGGGGTGGGGGAGGGAAGGGACGACACATAGAAGTTATACAAAATAGGTCTTCAACTAATGCTGTTTTGCTGAGTGCTAGTCCAGAAATATGTAACATCTTTCATACATACTGAAGTCTTCTGTATAAATATTTAATTATTACTTTAATTCCTGTAGCAGTATAGATGTAGTGTAGGTGTAGTAATGAAACAAAACATAAGCATGAAAATAGCAGTAGGAACAAGACTGAATCTTACATGAAGAGGAAACTATTGTAGAGGAGTCACTAGTGATATTTTCTTCTAATTATCTCCTAAATCCTATCCTATCAGAATTTAGGTTTTTGCTAATGCTGTTGAGGTTTTCTGCTATGCATCTGCTCCATCAGGGAATGTCAGGGGATCAATACAAAAACCAAAAGGGCTCTTACACTACCAGTGGCACAAGCAGTAGTGAGAATACTAGTGAAAGAGGGCAAAGTTTTTTGTTGTTGTTGTTGTTGTTGTTGTTTTTTGTTTTCACTTCAATCATAATTCTATTTTCCACTGCCACCTTTTTTAAGCTCTTAATATTATTTCCACAGCTTGATGGGTTTTACACTTTCACTACAAACATATGTAAAGAAAAAAAAAAA
>NW_023303460.1:0-2010 GCF_011077185.1 Oxyura jamaicensis | reverse complement strand
CCCACAGCCGAGCAGAGCTGCTCCTGGCACAAGGAACGATGCTATTATAGTTTTGTATAATTACACCAAAGAGATGCATTGCAATAAGGAGCAGGTGTGACATTGACAATTTGTTTCATGGTTTGGGTTTGCCCTTGCCTGCTGCACCATCGAAAGCCTTGCATTTGCATTGTGTACACTTTTTATCTTGGGCTCTCGGGCAAAGCAACACCACCAGTGGTACCTTGAGAAATTTGAAGACTACCCAAAGGATAGAAAAATTCTGATTCCATTTGTGTATTAACAGATGCTTTGAATACCATCAGGTTCTGGTGGTGGCGCTGTTTTTGAAATGGTTACTGTTTGGAACAACTAACACTTCACAAGTGTTAGCCAGTTAACATACTCTGTTCACTAGTGACAAAGCCTTGCGCTGCTATTAGTTACTGCTTTTCTTCTTAATGGAACCCCCAGATCTGATGGACATGGTGAACAGGAGCAAAAGTGTTTTTGCAACAGCACAGCACCGTTGTGAATACATAAGGCAAGATGACTGAATTCACATCATGGGAACTACTGTACAGGATTTCTGATGTTTCATTTTCAGCCTATAGAGTGTTTGGGTATTACCCATCTGATCTAGCCATGTCCTGAGGATTGTGCAGTGAGCCCAGTCACCCTTAGTGTATAAATTGGCTGGTGCATTTTGCCTCTTACTTATCTACATACACAAATGGGGTTGATTTGTCTTGCCTTCCTAATTTTCTTCCCCTTGCCCCCATTTCTAGGAGAACTGATGCAGACCAAAGACATTGATTTAATATAGTTGCTGTTAGGTGAGAAATGTTCTTCCTGCTCTCTGCACTCTTGCACAGATATGAACACTATATAGGTAAAATGTTATACTGTTCACACCAATAGCTGTAGTGGTAATTCTCCCAAATAAATGAATTAGTCATCTACCTCTAAAACTTCATAACTATCTCAAATAATATACAACATTTGTTTTTGTGTTCAGCACTATTTTTAGAGATATATTTTTTTTATTAAGGGTGCATTAATAGTGATAGACTGTTCTCCAAGGATTTTTACAGAATTTTCTTACTATGCAGTTTTGCAAAAGTCTTTCTTTTCCTGTTGATAATGGTCCAGTCAATCTTTATATTCAAAGTTTGGAATCTTTTAGTGCTTTCTTACTGTTTCATTAATGTTAGTTCTCACATTGCTATATCTTTTTCCTGAAGGAATCCAGAGGGATTTTAAAGACAGGGTAGAATCTCGAGTATACAGACTTCTGAGTTGTGGACACATCTATGTCCTTTGAATATTTGTGATATTAAAGAGTATTTTTTTAGAATTGCAGAAAAGTCAGGTTTTCTGCAGAAACCCTCAAGGAAAAAAATGAACTGCTGCAGATGTATTTTGGAAATCTCTTTGGAAATCAAAACCAAATTGATAATATAACTTTACTAGGTGTTGAGTGTTTTGGTATGGTATTGTGTTAAGCTTTGTCCAGTGTTCAAAATTCTTTTTTGCTATGACCTACATGGCTGTAGTAATCCATGTAATATGAGGGTGGAACTTTACTCTTCTAATTTTAAATATTTCCTTTAAAAAGTACATTCAGGAAATGGGCAGTGAAAAAGGACTTTGCCACCCAAGATTTTTCTTAACAATGGTGTATTCCTGCTTTCCTTCTTGTAACAGTGATACAGTACTTAGTGCACTGAAGTCTTGGCTATCATTAAGGACTTATTCAGTGATACAGAGAAACATAATACACTTTATCATTATTGACTGAAATAGCCAAAGGATAGAGGGGAGAGAAGCTGTCACTCACACCATGATGACAACTTATTCTACAGCTAAGCCTTTGGACTGCCAGTTGCTCCGCACAGAGATGACCAGTTACTGCCTCAGTAGACACCCAGGAAACACCACAGAACAGGTTGGGAAAGGCACTTTACATAATAAATCACCTAGCATTACCCTTTCCTCACAAAGAGGTGCCACGCATAGTAAAACATTACA
>NW_023303459.1:0-9493 GCF_011077185.1 Oxyura jamaicensis | reverse complement strand
CATGTGGACATGGCACTAAGGGACATGGTTTAGTTATGGGATTCACTGTGTCAGTTTGACAGCTGGACTTGATCTTGAAGGTCCTTTCCAACCTAAAATATTCCATGAGTCTATATTCCCCCTCTATTACTCTCCCTGTGCTGCTGTCACATTTGTATACATTTGCAGCACCTACATAATACTTTTGTGTAGCTGCAAAGCTCTCTCAGCACCCTGCCATTCACAGACAAGGAGACTGTTTCCCTGTTAGCAGCCATTGATCAGTTCAGTACCTGAGTGCTGAAATACCAAAAATGTAAAGGAATCAGAAGCGAGGCCTAAAGGAATATGCATAATTCAAAGGGAGAAACCCTGGACAGACAGACACGTTTCTCAGACTTGCTGAAATGACGGCAGGACAAAAAGAAAGGCTCATCATAAGTCTGTAATAAAACTACCACTTGTTTCAAATGAAAGCACAAGAGTCAATAGGATGAAATCTTATACAAATCTATCAAACTAGGCAACTCAGAAGAGATTTCTCCACTTGACTTTTCCACAGTCCATTTGTGCAGGACCAATTTCTGGAAAGATTAGCTTTTCTGGAAATCAGATTTTTATTCACAGCTCTACAGACTAAGCTTAAGGAGACCACAAACTTTAAGCAGAGGAACTAAATTGACAAGAGTACTTAAGTTCATGTTGAATGCTCCAGTAACTACTGAACTACATGGTAAAAACTTGTCCAACTTGCCCATTTGAAAAGGATGACCAAACCTATATACACAAGGCTTTATAACTTCTATTTCATATATAAACTTTAATAACACTCTGGCAACATTAAAAAACAAACAAACAAAACAACACAAAATCAATAACCAAACCAAGAACAACAAAACAAACATTATAGTTCTGACAGACTTGGAAAAAAACAGAAACCAAAGATCAGGCTACATGATAATTATTTCCAGATTTCTTGTATTTACATAGTAGATTTTAAGATTTCTTTACTTCAGTCTTTCTGGTATTTCACACATCACCTTAGAACTGTTTGATGAAGTTCTAAATTCACTATTTTTTATTTGGGTATACCACTCTTAATAAATATTTCTGTATTTTAATCATGCACTACCTTGTTCATTTTTTCTGACCACCCTGCTAGGTGGTACTATGATTCCCAAGAGAAGCAATGACACTGCCACCCAAGCATACACAGCAGTGCTTCAGGTGTTGCCTAATCTTCATTCAGCACAGTTGTTGCCTCCAGGCCCAGAAGCATATTGCTTGGATTTGTGGATTGTAGAGGGAAGCAGGTGAATATAACAACTCTGGGATAGAACAAAAGACAGCTAGAACAATCCATCCTTTCAATCAACCAGTAACACACCGTTACTCCAGATAAAACTGGGGCTTATCCTTCAATTAGTTTATATATTTCTTGAACTGCTTCTTGTCTTTACATTGTTTCTTGGAGAGTTCCTGAAGAGCTTCTTTAAACTGCTCAAAAGTGATAGTTCTAGAAGACTTGTCATAACACACAAAAATTGAAAGAAATTACAAGAGAGCACAACAAGCATTCCAAAAATATCAGAAAGTTTTTAGTTTGCCACAGTGAAAAACAGAAAAGCGTAACAGGAAAGAAAGAACCATTCACCCAATGGAAACATTTCCCAGCCCATTAAAACATCATTTTTTTAAGAAACTTTCCTGGATGAAGGTTAAGAAATAAAGAGGAACTAGTGGAAACTGTCCTGCTATCAAAATATCTTCAGGTCTGTGCAAGATACAGTCTCACGTGGTTGATCACCCATAAAGCCTGCATCCATAAAACACAAGAGTAGAAGAGCCTTGGGCGTGTTTTGTTATTTTTTATTCCTCTTTGAATAACTGGTTATGACATGCTATTCATAGGTCACTATTCATGTATTCACAAGTAAATTAAGAATAATGCTGTTATATAAAGCAAGCTATAAAAGCATTAAAAAAATGAAAAAACTGAAAATCCTCCTCTATCAGACTGACAATTCAGAAATTCAGAGCTGAAGACCTCTTGTTGTTGTCACTAATGGGAAGCCTATGTTCCCACACACAGGGGGAACAAGTGGGAATATAAAGTATTTACTTATGTTTGCTTCTAGTGGTAAAGATTTTGCTAACACACTTTTTTCTGTACATTAAATTACAGATTTGCTGATCTTTAGAACAGGAATTTACACACTAAAATGTGGTCATAAGTTTATAACTAAAATTCAATAGAAAACTTTCCAAAAAGATGCTCTGACATTAAACATGGTACTAATTAGGGTTACATCAGAGTAATAGAAGATGGCTTTGATTGTTTCCATTAGGAAAACTTCAAAGTCAAAAAAAAAAAAAAAAAGAGTCCTTTTGTTTGCTGGGAAGCATGCTACTACATTAGTTCTATTTGCAGCCTAAGCATTCCTTCTTATTTAGAGTGTCTCTAGAAAATAAAAAAAAAAAAAAAAAAAAAAAAAAAAAAAAGACCAGTCCTTTTGACAATTACAGTTGTTTACAGAGGAGAAAAATGGTAGATCCAAAGCATAGAGACATTAAGACAGCAGAGACTTCAGACTAGAAAAAAAAAAAAACAACAAACAAACAAACAAACAAAAAAAAACTACACATAGAAATTGAATTTGACTTCAAGTACCTCAAAAAGCCACTGCTAAGAGTAGGTTATCTGTCTTTGATCTCATCTCAAACGTGTTCAGAAGTCAAATCACACTCAAATCTGAAAGGGCCTCCTCTAACAAAAGGATGAAGCAAGATTTCTCAGTTTTAGACACCAACAGTTAGGAAGTGAATCCTATGTCAATTGACTAAATGTGAAATGAAGTTGCATCTCAATGTTTTAAAACAAGGAGAAATTGGTTATTCACAACAAAATGTCAACACTAACACAACCCTCTACATACCAGTTCATTACTAGCATACTCTCTCCACCACAGTCCAACATGTAGGAAATCCCTACATCCTTCTCTCTCCCAATTTTAACCAAAAATAAACTTTTTATTTAGACCAAATTTTGCTGCCTGTGACTTCTTGTCTGTTTTAGGTGAAGCATATGTGGGAGTATCTTATGGAATTAGCTAGTAGAAACACACAGTGATAGTGGAAGTGAAGAATATAATCCAACTTTTCATTCATCAGAAAAACACATTAAACATACTGCAATTAACTTATTGGAATTTGTCCAGGACTCTCATTAGTAGGATTAACATCCCTCTTCTGATAAAACATGTCCAAGGGTTTTTAACGAGCTCAAGAGGTCAAGACTACATTTTGATTTGCCTCTCATTTAGACAAACATTTCACTGACAATCACTGTAAAGATTCAGCCTAAGACCACAGTAAGGCCCCTGTTCAGTATAGACTCACAGCCAAATCTAACATACAGACCTTTCAAATTAATTTTTCTATAGCATAGTGGTTACCTGGTAGTCTCCAGTCAGGACTGCTACAGTTTAGCTTGGATCATCATTCAGGACCACAATGGGAAAGGCCTTACCAATTCCAGCAGAAACTTTTGAAGTTAACAATGACTCCTTACTAAAAGCATTCTATTCAAGCATACTGTGTTTATTGTTGTCACTGTTGTCATGTTTATTTTTCTGTCCCTCCCTCACACCACCAGCTCTATATTAACCCATTTAAAATGTTTGGGTTTGCACTTAGAAGAGTAAGACAATCTTTTTTTTTTTTTTTCTTTTTTTTTTCCCTCCCATGAGACATGGCTATTCCTGCCTCTCACATTTGGTCTTTTCCTTGTCACAACAATGTGGGGATAGGGGATGAGTTTTTCACCCTCCAATTTAAGGAATAAACACAAAATTGATACATATGTAAGCTATGTTGTATTGCTGGTAGACACAAGAGAAAAAGAAATGTGCAACATGGCAGCTATTCTTCACCAGCAAAAACGCTAATTAGAGTAAAACTAAAAATAGGATTGCCATTAAATGATTTTTTGAGCTATATCCTGCATAAAAGTACCTGAAACAAAACAGGAATGGGGGTAGGAGGAATGGAAAACAGTAACAACAGGGGGAATGTGGAAAAAGAAGGTTTTTACGAAGACACATGTCGTGAGGGTGGCCACATCAATGAAAAGATAAAAATATTTATGAGGAGCATTAATAATATATATTTAAAGCCCTGTGCTTTATTATAACATTTATGGTTAAGAAACCTTTGGGAAGGATATGTCTTTACATATGTTTTAAGCCATGTTTATCACAACAAACATAATTACTCAAATGCATCATCCTCGGTGGAAGAAACTGAAGTGGTACACGTGAAATTTTGCTTCTATCTATCTCTACCTTTGGGAACAGATTGATGATACTCAGAAAAATGTTAGGAAGCTTCCCATCAATTCCCCTTCCTTGATGCATCACTTTACATGTGACCACTACAAAGGGGGAAGATTCTGAACTAAAGCTTGAATTCCTCAGTTTGCTCTTTGGAACTCAGGTTCACATATGTAAAAGCATCATCAGTTCTGAACCTGAACATCAGCATAATGAATATAAAAAGTATAAAAGAAAAAGTGCTAGCCTAAAGCAAATTGTAATAGCAAGTAATAAAGTATTCATTTGCAAACAGTACCAATAATATTGTCCTGTGATCACAAGATTAGAACAGTGCAATGTGAAGACTTAATGCTGCAAATGAGTGCTTATTTGGACTTGTATACTATTTGAACTAACAATTTTCAATAATTTTAGCTGAAAAACTAGACAAATACACTCCACATAACGCGTACACTAAATTCTTGAACAATATTAGAAATCTTTTTCTCCGTAACACTATTAACACAGTTGTGTTAACACAGCACAGCCTCCAATGTAATAGTTTTCTCTCTTAATCTCTGAGCTACCCAGAATCATCCTCTACCAATGGTCACATTTCAATTTTTTTTTATATTGAAGAGGGGAAAGGCAATGTAAAAACAGTCAGAGAAGCTTCTATTCTTGCTAGCATGCCAGGAGGGATTAAGGCAGTATAAACTAACCAAGACTGTTTTGCAGTGGAAGTTGTCATCTTCCCAAAAGTTTGGATCTGGCAACATAACTAGAGGTCAAAGCCCAACAAACGGTTTTGCTTAAACTCTTGTCTGATAAATTTTGTTTGTAAGGTTTATTTATTCACCATGGACTTGGGTGTCTCTGTCAACCTAGATGTCACTTAAAACTTGACCCCATTCTCTCTTGTACATCAGAACAACCTCAATTTTGAGTACTCCCTATATTTACTCTCCTCCAAAAAAATTTCACACATTCAGAAGACAAAAATGAAGGATTGCTCTGGCAACAAAATGCCTGAGTGGCTTATCTGCCATGGTTTTTGACTTACTGGCACAGTACATTTACTCAGACAACTTCTGGTTTGCCAGTCCTGCTCTCACACCCATGTAAGAGTCAAGTTCAGACTTCAAACTTCGGCTGTTTCTGCTCTAACTTTATCTTAAACACAAAAAATAAAATAAATTTTGAAGTGAGAAATGTGTGGCTGTTTAACAAACAAGACCATAATGAGAGAGAAAGAGAAAGAGAGAGATGTTTCTTCTAAAACTTTTATTTCTTTTAACATTAAAAACACACACACACACAGATGGAATTATTTTTTAAGTAGCAATCTGCTACACTGTAAACTCACTACAGCTAAAGCTCCTTAATTTCCATTTATCAATAGAATTTTTCAATTTGCAATTTGCAAATACAACTTCAATAACAGCAGCAGCTTTATCATCATTACTGTAGTATTTCCCAAATCACTAACTCCTCCTGTTTGTTTAGTAGAACTGACATTTCTTTTCTTGCCTCTTGTGATAATACACAAAGTCTTCTTGATGGTCTGTGAACACAATGTAAATTAATAGCAACGGTTAGAGATATTTGTGTGGTATAGGTTGACAGCAAAAGGGTACCACACAAAACTTCCTTGAAGTAACAAAGGTTTGTACTAGCCTCTGCTAAAGGGAAACATTCTTATTTCCAAGATGGTTTACAATTTCCAATTTCAGCTTTCTTTGGGCTAAACAGTTCAGTATTTAGACCCCCAAGTCACAGCCAAAAAAAGTCCCAAACTAAACTGAGGTCCTTAGATAGGTTGACCAGGTTGCTGGAATCCTGCAGTCTAATCGGAGTAGTTACATACCCTGTGAAGTTTTCTTTTATTTATTTTTTTATTTATTTATTTTGCCAAGTTTCATTTAATAATGAAATTACGAAATTTAGACTTAGAATGCAGAAAACTTCCTAATTAAAAAGAGAAGACAGTTTCCTGGGAAAACATGATTTGTGCATGACTAACTCCAAGCTGGGACCTTGTAAAAATTTGACAAAATTATAGCTGAAAGGATAAGGGAGTGAGGGGAGAAGGAAAGATACTGCAATACAATTCTATTATGTTATTTGAACAGTTCTATCTAATACCTCCAAAGAAAAGTGGTAGTAAACGAAACAATAGAGAACACAAAACTTGAAGTATCACCCTGCATCAGAGACTTACGCAATTAAAAGGCAGAACTGGGATACTGAAATTGTCATGCTGACATCAAGACACCACAAGTCATCTTGATGATTACCTGTTGCTTGGTCGAGACCCTCTCTTGACCTACTAAGCACACCCCTTCTGATACACCCCAGGATGCCATTGGCCTTCTTGGCCACAAGTGCGGAGTACTGGCTCATGGACATCTGGATGTCTGCCAGGGTTCCCCAGGTCCCTCTCCCCTTCACTCCTCTCTCCAGCAGGACAGTTCCCAATTTACACTGGCATCTGTGATTGTTCTTGCCCAGATGCAGGACTCTACACTTGCCCTCCTCATTAGGTTCGTTAAGTTTCTCCTCACCCAATTGTCCAACCTGTCAAGGTCCTGCTACTTGGCAACACAGCCTTCAGGCATGTCAGCCACTCCTCCCACTTTAATGTCATCAGCAAACTTGCTGCTGGTGGACCCCATTCCCTCATCCAAGTTATCAATTAATATATTAATCCCTTGCAGGACTCCACTAGATACAGGACTCCAACTAGACTCCATCCCATTAACCACAACCCTCTGCCTTTTTCCTTTCTGTCAGTTCACAGTCCACATCACTACCCAATTGTCCAGACCACACTTCCTCACTTTAGCCATGAGGGTGCTGTGGGAGGGAGACAGTGGCTTTACTGAAATCAAGATACACAATCCCCACTGCCTTTCCATCATCTATCCACACGGCTATATCCTCATAAAAGGCTATCAGGTTGCTCAAGCATGACTTCCCCTTGGTGAAGCCATGTTGACTGCCCGTAATGACCCTCTTATCCTTGATGTGACTGGAAACAATACCAAGGATAAGTTTGTTCCATCACCTTACCAGGGATGGAAGTGACACTGACCTGTCTATATAACTATATAACCAGGTGATATTACCAGGTCCTCCTTCTTGCCCTTCTTGAAGGGCGGAGTGACATTTGCTTTCCTCAAGTGCTCAGGCAGCTCTGTCGATGCCAATGACTTATCAAAAGTGATGGAGAGTAGCCTAGCAGTGTGTATCCTTTTGGCCAGTCTGAGTCACCTGTCAGGGATATGTCCCCCCCCAGCTCCAGCTGCACCCTCAGCCTCTTCACTGGCAGTGCAGCACAAGAAGCTGAAAATCCTTGGCTCTGGGTATGCACTGCTCTGCCACAACTAAACCATTGTCATGTTATCAGCATTATTCTTAGCTGAAATCCAAAAAAAAGAGCACCACACCAGCAGCTCCCCAGTGCCCAAAGCTGCTCCCCACACCTGATCCCCAGAGATTGTCCCAAGACATGGTCCCCAGACCAGCTCTCCAAACCTGCTAACCTGACTTGCTTCCTAAACCTGTTCTGCAGATCTTGTCCCCAGAACTGGTCTCCAGGGCTAGTCCCATGAGCAGGTCCCCAGAGCTGCTCACCAGAGCTGGTCCCCACACCTGAACAACAGATCTGCTACCCAAAGCTGGTCCCTAGGGCTGGTTACTAGAGCGAGTCCTGGACTTGGTCCGCACACTTGGTCCCCAGAGTTGGTTACCACATCTGATCCCCAGATGTGCTAACCTCACCTGCTCCCTACACCTGTTCCGCAGAGCTCTTCCCCAGAACTGGTCCCCTGAGCTTCTCCAGAGACCTGATCTCTAGACCCCTTGATCTGCTCCCCGGATCTCATCCCCACAGCTTGTCCACAGATATGCTCCTCACATAGGGTCCCCAGAGCTGGTCCCATAACCTACTTCCCAGATTGCATCCTCTGGGGGTACGCTAGGCGTTGCCTGGTGGGATTCTTCCAAGGTGTCCATTGGCCGGCCAGGGGGTCACTGGGCAGTGTCCACTGCGGTGCCAGGGCGTCTGCTGGTGTTCTCGTGGTGGAGTATGCCACGGCGCTGGGGCCCTCCTGGGGTCACTGATGGTTGTCCGTCAAAGATAACTGGGGGTCGCCGGCAGAGACCCCCTAGGCAACTCCCAGTGGATTCCTGGCAGACTTGGGTCGGTGATTTCCCAGCAAGCTCCCAGGTGCCGTGGCTGACCCCCCCCACTGGCCACCTTTGGACACCTGGCTGTAATGCATGGCATGACCCCAGACGCCGTGGCGGACGCAACAGAAAAACCCCCAGCGGGCACCAGGAGGACTCCCGCTGGCAACGCTTGACGGGCCCGGGGACACTGCAGCCAACCGCACCAGTTGACTCTTGCAGAGCCTCGCCGGGCACCCCCAGCGGGCCTCCGGGTGCAGCGGTGGACCGTAGCCAATGACCCCCTGGCGGACCCTGGGCACCTCGGAGGAATGCACTGGGCAATCCCTGGCGGACCCAATGGCACAGAGGCATATCCCAGCTGAAGACTCTTGGGCAGGCCCGTGGGCGAATCCGGCAAGCCCCCAGGCACCACAGCGCACCCAGCCCTAGAGACCAGCTCTGGGGAGCAGGTCTGTTGTGCAGGTGTTGGGACCGGTTCTGAAGACAAGCTCTGGGGAGCAGGTCTGGGGAGCAGGTCCTGGGACGAGGTGTGCAGAAAAGGTCTTGGGGCCAGCTCTGGGGACAAGAACATGGCACCAGCCCTAGAGACCAGTTCTGCGGACCAGATCTAGGGAGCATGTCAGGTTAGCAGGTCTTGGGATTAGTTCTGGGGAACATGTCTTGGGAAAATCTCTGGGGACCAGGTGTGCGGACCAGCTCTGGAGACGAGCCCTGGGCACCAACTCTGGAGAGATGGTCTGGGGACAAAATCTGCAAAGCAGATGTGAGGAGCAGAACTGGGGAACAGGACTGGGAAACAACTCTGGGGAGCAGGTCTGGGGAACAGATGTGCGGACAAGGTGGGTGGAACAGGGGTGCAGACCAGGTCTTGGGACGAGGCCTGGGCAACAACTCCGGGGAATACCCTGGGCTGCTCCAGAGACCTGGTCCCTAGACCCTTTGATCTGCCTCTCAGATCTAGTCCCCACAGCTTGTCCCCAGATATGCTTCCCACATCGGGTCCCCAG
>NW_023303458.1:0-9405 GCF_011077185.1 Oxyura jamaicensis | reverse complement strand
AGCGGTTGTGGTGGAGCTCGGCTGCCCACTCGAGTAAAACCATCACAATCTACTCATGATCAAACCTTATTACTGTCCGTTGCTGCATTACAACTCTGTGCCTGGCAAGATTATGGAACAGATCCTCCTGGAAGCAATGTCAAGGCACGTGCAAGACAAGGACGTGATCCAAGACAGTCAGCACAGCTTCACCAAGGGCAAAACTGACCAGTCTGGTGGCCTTCTATGATGGAGTGACTGCATCAGTTGACAAGGAAAGACTGACCAATGTAATGTACCTGGGCTTCTGTAAGACATTTAACATGGTCTCACATGACATCCTGATCTCTAAATTGGACAGAAATAGATTTGAAGGGTGGACCATTCAGTTGAAAAGGAATTGGCTTGAAGGCTGCAGCCAGAGAGTCAATGGTTCTATGTCCCTCAGTTCTATGATGAGCAAGTGCACTCTCAGAAAGTTTGCTGACGAAACAAAGCTGAGTGGTGCACTTGATACAGCAGGAGGAAGGGGGACCTGCACAGTCTTGAGAAGTGGGTCCATGTGAACCTAATGAGGTTGCACAAGACCAAGTGTAATCCCACACATGAGTACAGAGAAAAACTCATTGAGAGCAGCTCCGAAGAAAAGGACTTGGGAGTTCTGGTGGATGAAAAGCTTGACATGAGTCATCAGCGTGCACTTGCAGCCCAGAAGGTCAACTGCATCCTGGGCTGCCCCCTCTTCTGCTCTGCCTTTGTGAGGCCTCATTTGGAGTGCTGTGTCCAGGTCTGAGGACCCCAGCACAAGAAGGATGTGGATCTGTTACAGCAGGTCCAGAGGAGGGCTACAAAGTTGATGAGAGGGCTGGAGCACCTTTTCTATGAAGAAAAGAAAGGGTGAGAGCTGGGGCTGTTCAGCCTGAAGAAGAGAAGGCTCCAGGGAGACCTCGTTGCAGCTTTTCAATACTTAAAGCAGACTCGGGCAGACAATGACAGGACAAAGGGAAATGGTTTTAAACTGAAGAGGGGAGATTTAGATTAAAGGTTAGGAGAAAATTCTTCACTGTGAGTTTGGTGAGGCACTGGAACATGTTGCCCAGAAAAGTTGTGGATGCCCCATCCATGAAAGTGTTCAAAACATGGCTGGATGAGGTCCTGGGCAACCTGAGTGGGTGGCATCCCTGCCCATGGCAGGGGGGTTGGAACTAGATAATCTTTAAGATTCCTTCCAACCTGAGCCATTCTATGATTCGATGATTCTGTGATAAGCAAATGCTGTTAACTGAATCATACAGAACCTCAGCTGAGACAGTAGACAGGGCTATTCACCTATAAAGTGCTCACCTCGCAAAAGCATCAGAATACACTAATCATGTTTCAATGGGATTACACCAGCAGTTAGGCACAGAGGTCTGGATTCTCTACCATGCTATACCCTTTAGATTTGTACATCTACAAAATGCCTGTATGAGAGATTTTAAACAAGATCAGAATGGTAGCATTTTACATGGTGGTATAATGGTACAAAACACACATAAATGTGTAAGTGGTATTGCCTCTTGTACAGCCTTTCTGAACCATAAAACTAGGCCTGCTCATTGAATCTCTTTCATAATTGAGTCCATTTTCCTGTCAGCACAAACACCTATCATTCTATCATTAGCACATTTAGCATCATCTGCAAAGCACCTAGGTATTTTGCCTCTAGTGCTCTGATCAGAATTTCAGAACCTCCCTGCCTAAGACCTAAGTCTACACCTAGCATTAGGTAAGATAACACAAACACACAGATGTTTGCATGATCTGTCTTATATACTACAAATATTTATTATACTTGAAATGCTTTTTTAATATGAATACACAGAGATCCAGATTTTATATATTACATAACCTCCAAAGCATTTTAAGTTAATTAATAGCTACTACAATTTCTGCTGCTCTTTCATGTTGGTATTTTACCTTGTGAGTACTAGAGCCCAGAAAGCTTCCCCTTTTATTCTGTTGTAGAGCACAAGTATTTAACTTTGTAATAACGACACTTAGTTTAATAATAAGCTAGAGATCACCTGCTGAATCAATAGTCATTCTTGTTTCACTGAAAGCTGTAGAGTCCCACCTGAATGTAAGTTCCTCATGAACACTAACCCAGTTGCACTGTCTCCCATGATGCTTACTAGGGTGATGTGGAACAATATCTTGTTCTCTCAAGGTCTTCAGAATTATCTTTCAAAGTGAAAGCATGCCTTTAATTATCAGCACTGTCCTTCCTTAGATTTCTTATCCATAGCCTTTCCTTCCTAATTCAGAAATGGTATGCAAAGCATTTATATAGATGTCCCATTTAGAACAGTTGCTGCAGACCTCAGAACTGTCCTCAAAGAACACTCCTCAAAGTGTAACTTCCTATCCATTAAAACAGAACAAGACTTCAAAGTTACAGGACAATCAACAGCTTTTAACTTGTGAATACAGTAAAGGTAGAAAGGTGAAAGCTTAATGAATTTACATGTTGATTCATGTAAATTCATTCACTTTTAACTTCAGGGAGTTAAAAGTTCATATATTAAATTAAACTGAGGTTGAGAGTAATGATATCTAACTTTGTACACCTAGACTGGCATGCATTTAAAGTAGATCATCTGACCTGTTTTTGGCCCACAAACTGGCCTATAAAGAGCTTAGTTTCTTTATTTCTATTTCTAGCAGAAGGAGCCTCACATAGAGGTCTAAGATTTATATTACTAAGTTTTAAATGCATAAGCTGTAGGACGTGACTCTCACAGAGGGTACTATCCCTCAGAAAATGTGCCTCCAGTGCAGGCCTTCAGCATATTTAATAATTTGTCTTCTCCTCAGTACCACCTTAAGGCTACCAGTAACATTGCCTCAAATACTGCTTATTTAATATTTGCGTATTACAAAGTATATCAGTAAATTAAAGCTTGTGGGAAAAAAAATAAAAATAATAATAATAATAATAATAATAATA
Source organism: Oxyura jamaicensis (assembly GCF_011077185.1). Lineage (NCBI taxonomy): Eukaryota > Metazoa > Chordata > Aves > Anseriformes > Anatidae > Oxyura > Oxyura jamaicensis. Next base: position 6,437 of record NW_023303458.1, on the reverse strand, counting down.
AAATCCAGTTACGAACTGATTTGTGTTCTTCAGCTTTTGCTATGCATACTGTCAGTGTTTTACAGCCTTTTCAACTTTTCTGTCCCTGAGACTTTACAACCTCCTGGAGATTTTAGCTTTGATGTTTCTTCCAATCAACTAGATTCACCATCATAACATCTTCAGGTGACCAAAAAAAAAAAAAAAAAAAAAAAAACTGTGAAGCTGTGGTACAGCCTAGGGCTGAAATTCAAGTTTCTGGGGACAACAGTCTTCTGTGCTGTAAAGCAGCACCACACAGCAATCCCACATTGTCGTCACTGGGTCACTGGTCACTGTCAGCAGCAGACTTTGGGAGAAAACAAGACCATACTGTTTTCTGTATCATGAATCTGGCCTCAAACTTAGCATAGGTACTGTTACTCACTAGTTTTAAGACAGAGATTAAACCATAAACCAGGACCCCACCAGTGACGAGGGGAAAAAAGGGGGGGAGGAGGGGAATCTCATATCTGAACTAAGATCTTCTTTCTTGTTCTGAATGAGATGATGGTATGCCCCTGTATTTTCCCAATACCAATAACTCATTTTTCCAGGGAAAAAAAAAAAAAAAGGAGAACTGAGAAGAAAAAATCAAACCCCACTGTACTCAGATGTACACCTTTTCACCCTATTTTGGCTTTTAGTTCAATCCAGATCCCAGTTTCCAAGTCCAAGACATTATGTAAATGTTGAGAAAGACCAACTAACCTGCAAGGCCATGTAATATTCCCAGCTGCACTTTTGATTAATTACTAGCCCAGCAGGAATTCATAAGGCATTGCAAAGTACAGCAACAACAATTATTCTTAGCTGTAGGCCCAGCTGGCTCCCAGCCTTAAACCAGCAAGAGCTTTTCTAATAACCATAGCAATAACAGGAAAATAAATACCTTTGCTCGTCACAATCATTATTTACTTGCATCCACCCCACTAGTGTAATTTAAAATACTCTCTTTATTTTATCTGCTCTCCTCATGTCTCCCAACCAGTATGTCCAGGACACATGACACTAAAGAATATTTTGAATAACTGCACTATTCTGACACTGAAGATGATTCACAGAGTGGAGCTGGGAGCACTGAATTAAAGACATTCATGAAAATCTGTGCAGGTCTCTCTTAGTTATATTAACTCAAGGATTGAATATAAGCTTATGCATCAATGTGCAGCCGTGACAACATTGGTTACCATGATTTGTGATAGAAAAGAGGAGTTCAGAGCAGGTATATAGAACTTAATTTTTATAAGATGAATTTAAAAAAATACATTTTGCCAGCCATAACTGTAATGTTTTCAAGGAATGAAAAAAAAAAAGGGAGGAGGGGAAGGGTAGAAAAGGAAAAAAAGAATTCTAAGAAGTCTAAGTGCAGCTGAGATTGAATATGATATCTGAATGTCTCCAGCTGTTAATTCAGAAGAGTTGGTAGGCAATTGCTAGAAATTAAATGGAAAGTAATCTGTGACATTTTGTCAAACTTCACCTACAAGTGCAGAATATTTATGAAAATAAACTTGGCTCAACCTTTCTGTTTCCACAAAGCATTAAAAAAAAAAAAAAAAAAAAAAAAATTTTTTTTCTGTGTGTAATAAAAATGAATCTGTTTAATAGATCCAAACTAGGAAGGGGAAAAAAAAAAAAAAAAAAAACAACCAACCAAAACCAACCAAACAACAACAACAACAAAAATGTTTTGCAATTCTAACTAGTGATTTTACCACACTTGTTGTATTGAGAAATGTACAGTAACATTTTTGAAAGTGTCAAAGATTTTTTCTCTGGGCAAATTTTGAATTCCCTTGGAAAGTCTGTCTTCAGTTTAAATGAAATGTGCAGAAAGCAGCAGCCATCATTGGTCCTTAAATAACAATTCTGTGAAAGTATCATTTTGAAAGCAACCCTGTGTTCTGTGTTCATCCCATTGTGCTCAAGTTTAACTTCTTAGTACCCTGTGACTTAAAGCAACATCACAGGATCTTACACAGCATTTCCCAAAAGGTATGGATTAGTGTCCTGGTTTCAGTTAGGACAGTTATTTTTCCCTCCTAGTAGCTGGTAGGGTGCTATGTTTTGGATTAGGATGAGAAGAGTGCTGATAACATACTGATGTTTTAATTGCTGCAGAGCAATGCTTACACTATGCCAAGGACTTTTCAGCTCCTCACTCTGTCCTGCCAGCGGGCAGGCTGGGGGTGCAGCAAAAGCTGGGAGGGGACAAACCCAGGACAGCTGACCCAAACTGGCCAAAGGGGTATTCCACACCATCTGACGTCATGCTGAACAATATATAGGGGTGGCTAGCCGGGGTGGGGGGCCGGCTGCTCGGGGTTGGGCTGGGCATCGGTCAGCGGGTGGTGAGCAATTGCATTGTGCATCACTTGTTTGTACATATTATTATTATTATCATTATTATTTTCTATCTTAATAAACTGTCTTTATCTCAACTCACAGGCTTCACTTTCCCGTTTCTCTCCCCCATCCCAGAGAGGGAGGGGGGAGGGTGAGCGAACGGCTGTGTGGTGTTTAGCTGCCAGCCGGGTTAAACCACAACAATTAGGAACCACTACTCTGAAACAGCTTCAAGAGAAAAAAAGTGTTAGATACATTACTTTTTATAAAGATATCTCAGACTATTCAAACTTTACTTTTTATTATTCATATTTACTGTTTAAAATCCAGTCCTACAAGCTGATATATACAGATGGATTCTAGTTCTGTAAAACTTCACTGATTTCTACAAAGCTTTTTTTCAGGCATACAATTCTATGACTAACACAGACTTGAGGTGTTTGCACCTCATTTGTTCTAAAGCAAAAACAGATAGGCAAGTGCCATTTGTCTCTGTATTGGTCTTTTATTGGCTGTAATGTAGCAACATTGCTGTCCAGATTCATTGTACTACCTTATGTTTGTTTACAAGCAAAAAATGTACGTATATTTTAATGGAATTCTTAGAAACGATCATTAACATGTTTCTCTTCATATAACAGTTCTTAAACTTGCTCTCCAGCCCTCTTTTTTTTTTCTTTTATGTTTTGCAGTAATGCATTATGATTTTATTCCATATAAATCTTTGACGGTATGCAACTGCAGTGATATCTTATATAATTTGTGAAAGAACTTTGGAAAGTATTATTAGTTCTGAAAACCAAGACTTTTTGTGACCTAGAGGAGTGAACATCTTTTGTTTGTTTAAAAGTAAAACATTTTCAGAAGAAAAAAAGTAAAATTTCTCCACTCACAGTGGGAGGGGAAGAGGGTGTACAGAAAGGCTGTTTCAGAAGTTTACCTCAGATGTTATGCAATTTGAAGCCATTTCTGGTGAGATTTTAGTACAAAAATCACTTCTCAGACAAGTTTGCCCCCTCACTACTTGAAGTTTTACTGATACAATTACTGCACTATAGGTTTCATGTTTTACTGAACAGAATATGGGCACATTGTTTTTGCGAAAAAAAAGCTTATATGCAATTCATATTCTGTTCATTATATGGGAAGAGGAATTGATTTGAGGGAGTGGATTGGTTTACTTTTGCAACAACCTTAAATCATTATAGATTTTGAGTGTAGTCAGAATCTTACCTGTCTTCAGCAATCACACTGTAGTAGGAACTCTTCACACTCTAATGGAGCCAGGCTGCTCTAAACTTCTGAAGGCTCTGAGAAAGCTTTGAGAAAACTGAGACTGAGTAAGCTCAACAGTGAGCAATCTGAAAAACATTTACTGAATAAGACAATTATAATAAACAGCTAAAATACCTAGAAAGTCTTTGCATTTGTGTGTAAGGAGAATCTAACCTACTTTCGTATTCTTAAATTATAAATAAATAAATAGATAAAAATTAAATGGGCTTGGAATCCAAAAATGAAAATCTGTCCTTCACTTACAAAATGAGCTGCATCTATATTCCTAAAGTATGACTAGATCAAATGCCAGGATAAGGTGATCCAAATCTCAGATTGTAGAAATGTAGAAATGTAGATGATGAAAAAAAAAAAAAAAAAAAAAAAAAAAAGAATTGCACTACTGAACAGAGAATATATCTTGATCATGCTAATTTCATGTGAAATTAGGCAGGCAAACAGCCACTGTTCTTCAATTTCTTGGAAACAGTAAATAGTACTTTTTATTTCTAAGTATTTCTAAAGTTTCTCACTTTCTCTCAGAAGAAAAATTAAGAATAAAAAGTACATTAAACTAATCTAAAATAAGGAAATGTCTGAATTAAGACTGCCCATAAAATATTGATAGGCCTCCCTGCATATGATCATAACTTGGAATATCTGGATTTCTGTTAGGACATCTGTCTTATTTCAGAAAGGAGAATATTAACTGTAAGAACAGCTATACCATCTCTTGTTTTACTATAACTGGAAAATGTTGTCCACCAAGATTTAACTGACTACTTTTAAAACTCTGCTCTGAAGGGGATGATTAAATTCTTCTAGCCGTTCCATGACACTTCTTCTTCTAACAGGTTAATGGGCTAGTGTTTGACAGGTGTTTTATTTTTTTCTTTTTTGAATTAACTGAAGATGAACAAGGATAAATCCCATGTTACAAATGGAGAATGCAAGGAGATACCCCAGCAAATTTTCCCTAATAACAGACAAATCTCACCGTGTGGCACCACACACAGCTGTTTTGTATTTCAGAGAGGCATTAGGACTCTCATGGAGTCCTGCAAAAAAATATTATCTGTCTCTCTCCAACCAACATAATATATCATTCAGCACCCTTCCATGTATACACAGCAACATCTTTTAGAAAAGTACTGCACACAGGTTTGCATTTGATATTGGATTGCCTATTTGAGGGAATGTGAGTGTCTTCAGCTGATCCAAGCGGGTTCTTATTCAAGACTTCCAGGGTTCATACTCCAAACAAACACATCTCCCAAAGATCTCTGGTCATTTCTTAGATCTATTTTGAATCAAATTACAGATACTATCACTTGAGATTGTCTCACCACAGCTTCAAGTTACTGTTTCCTCCAAGGCTGACCTCTAACCCTCTGACTAGAAAACTCCCTTTGAGACTGTATTGGGACTTCAGGAGTCTCTTGCTTGAGCTAGTTAGAAATCTAGTAATTACAGGACCTATAAAGCTTCAGACGCTGCTTTATTTTCTCCCAAAGCAGCTTTATTAAGCATGCTTGTTGCTTACAGTTTCTGTAAGTTGTTTTCTGATTTAAGACAGGATTTAGGACTTTGGGGGACCATTAGTGCCTTCAGATAGTACACAGAGATGCAGGCATACTTTCTTTCAAGTGGTACAGCAGATGCCATCATAAATATGTTTCCTAGATCTGCTCAACAATACTAGAAGACAGCTAAGTTGCACCCACACAATCCCCTGCCTCAAGATGTGGTCTAATCTATAGCAGAGATGTTTAAATTTCTTTTCAGGGTGAGTTCCATCAGCCTTTTAAAGTGGGTGACAAGATCTCCTAGAGGTAGTGGTAAAAGGCTATACACAGATGCAAAAGTGCAAGTCTTTTGTCCAGAAGTTGAATTAATCAATTACATGGAATCAAAAGTAACTTATTTTCCACTACACTGTGCCAATAATTGGGATTCATTTTCTTTATTTCTTGGTATGTGGCATTGGTGTGGTACCATGCAGGATCCTGTATATATAGATGACCACTACAAAACAGTATTTCTGTCCTGTTAACCATGACACTTACAGGTAAAAAACATGTCCTAGTCCAGACTGACAATTATCTGAAGAAGTGACAAGGCAAAGTGAATTGCTAAAATGTTATTTCTAATTCTTTGGGGGGAATCAAATCTGTCTCAAATCATGTTAATGTAAATTACTGTGGCAAATGTGACATCTCTGTCTGAGAGCATGTTAATGCAATTTGCTGTAGTGAATATCACATCCCCATCTGCTAAAGCAATCTGTTAAAATTCAGTAAGATTATTATCTTCAAGAGGCAGAGGTTTTTAATCTTTCAGGTTGTTGTTTTTTAAGTTCTCTTTGATTGAAATAGTATCTAATGTGTGATGCAGACTGACAACATTTGATTAAATTAAAAATGGAGTATGTAAATTCCTAGCTTTTACCAGCTCACTGTAAAATAACAGCTGGTAGGAAGCTAAGGCCAGAAATTCAATTGCTAAAAGAAAAAAAAAGAGTTTCGAGTTTCAGTCAGGATTTCATCATGAGTGGTAGATAGAGAGACCAAATATTACTCATGTGAGTGATACAATAACACATATTTACCTAAATTATAATTTTTTAAAAATAAGTCCTCACTTACAATCAGAGATCAAAAAACTGCTCCAAAATAATATATTGTCCCTTGAAAATGTATGAAAGAAAGGAAAGGAGAGGAGAGGTGAAGAGAGGAGAGGAGAGGAGAAGAGAGGAGAGGAGAGGAGAGGAGAGGAGAGGAGAGGAGAGGAGAGGA
>NW_023303457.1:4840-5490 GCF_011077185.1 Oxyura jamaicensis | reverse complement strand
TCGTCCTGTCACCAGGCACGTGGGAGAACAGGCCAACCCCCACCTCTCTACAGCCTCCTTTAAGGTATCTGTAGAGAGCGATAAGGTCGCCCCTGAGCCTCCTCTTCTCCAGGCTGAATAAGCCCAGCTCCCTCAGCCACTCCTCATAAGAGTTGTTCTCCAGACCCTTCACCAGCTTCGTAGCCCTTCTCTGGACTCGCTCGAGCACCTCCATGTCCTTCTTGTAGCGAGGGGTCCAAAACTGAACACTGTACTCAAGGTGCGGCCTCACCAGGGCTGAGTACAGGGGGACAATCACCTCCCTAGCCCTGCTGGCCACCCTGTTTCTTATGCAAGCCAGGATGCTGTTGGCCTTCTTGGCCACCTGAGCACACTGCTGGCTCATATTCAGCCGACTGTCAACCAATGCTCCCAGGTTCTCCTCTGCCAGGCAGCTTTCTAACCACATATCTCCCAGCCTGTAGCTCTGCATGGGGTTGTTGTGCCCCAGGTGCAGGACCCGGCACTTGACCTTGTTGAACTTCATACCGTTGGCCTCAGCCAATCGGTCCAGCCGACTATATATATTATATAATATATATATTATATAATTATATGATATTATATAATATATATATATATTATATAATATATATATATTATATATATAT
>NW_023303457.1:0-4740 GCF_011077185.1 Oxyura jamaicensis | reverse complement strand
ATATATATATTATATATATATATATTTTGGTGTCTGGGTTTGGGAATTTGGGTTTATAGGCATTTTCTCTTTGCTTTCAAGCAATTTGTGTAGATCAGTAATAGAAAGTGATTTCAAATCTGATCAGTATCTTTTTTTTTTTTTTTTTTTTTTTAGACTTTTTTTTACTAAAAAACCTATCTGCTCATTTCAGTGAAGACCTTACCCTTTTGCCATATGTTCCAGTGCTTTTATTTTTATTTTTTTTTTTTATTTTTTTCCAATGGTGTTACTTCCAGACTTATTTTTGAGTCCATGTAGCCAGTAGGCATTTAGTGAAGACTGAGATAATTTTTCTTAGTCAAGATACAGAGCAGTCCTGAGAAACTAACTTGTCTGTGTCACAGGTCACAAGAAATGAGCACTGCACTCCTTGATTTTAATGGTTCAGGCAATCAGAAGAGCCTGAATCAGAAGAGTCCATGGTGAATATATGTTTGTCATGGGGAGTTAGGAAAGAAACTAGAAGCAGAAACTAACTTATTTTAAGAGTGGGGAAAAAAATATATATATATCAAAACAAAGATACCAGTGTTTGATTGTAGGCATTGTAAATCCTAAAAAGTAATTGCTAAAACTATTTCCATGCAATTTCAAAAAATGCATTTCAAAAGGAAATCCATTAGTAGGCAAAGACGTGTGTGTCTGCATTAATTAACCACCTCTTTCTGCTGAAGTAGTATCAGGCAATTGAAAGATTAATTACAACAGTGAGAGGTGTAATGTATTCAGAAGTCCTATAATAAGAACTCTACACCAATGTTGAATTCTTTGGATACAAATTGCTAAGCACCATAAAGAAATAGTCACAATAAGTAGAAGGCAAACTGCTGACCTTGTTGAAGATTAAAAATATATAACACTTGACAATGGCCTTATTGTAACATTAAAAAGAGTGCACATGAATTAGACTAATAAAACTATTTTTACCATATTTCAGTGTGTCCTCCTCACCTACTCTAGCCCTTCCTTAATGTGGACTTCTGAACCATACTTTTTATTAGTTCCAATTTAGATTTAGTACTTAAGCTTAATATACCTTATTAAGAAATATTCAGTACTTGGGGAGCATCATAAATTTGCCACTGTGGTCAGATGTTCAGATTAGAGTTGGCCATCTATATAGTTTGCTTTCCTTTCTGCATTATTTGTAACTCTCTTCGAAACAGAAATTTTTATCTTCTCTCATACTCAAATTATTGGCATTTTAAAATTTTTATTATTATCAATGCAGCATAGCTGGAAAGATCTAAAAATGTTGTACTGATGTATTGTTTTTAGAGCTATGCATAAGCTAAATCATTTGTCATTTGCCAGGTTTGCCTTTCAGCCTAGGACATTTAAAATGGCTTAGAGCAGGTGTGCCACTATATTTTTATGAAATTAGTGAGTCACATTTTGATCTCTGAATATGAATCAAAGTCTTATTTATAGTGAATTTCTAAATAAGGGATGAACATTTCAGATTTTGACTTTAGTAAGGAAGAAAGTGGATAAGGTTAAGAACAAATTTGATATTCTGTTTTAATTTATGTTGGGTAGCGAATTGCTTGTTCTTCTAATTTTAGGTAGCATGAGTAGTTACTGAAAAAAGTTGGTTGAAATAACTTATTCTTGTATCTACTATGTCTGTTTATACTATCTAGATATATCAGCTCATAGAATTTTACTCTAGAAACAAACATAGCAAATATGTTTTGAATAAACTAGTAATTATTCAATAGGATGCTTTTCTTATATCTTACAAACATAGATGGTATGATATGAGAACAACTATAGTTTTTTCCTACCTCAATTATGGCTCAAGAGCTTTAGAAGGAATCCAGTCTCTACAACTTTAAATGAAGTGTAATCAAATGAAGAAGTACTGATATCCTCTCTTTAAATGTCAGCGGAAGTCATTAAGTTCACAAACTATGCCTAAATGTCCTTGGACCTATTTAGGAAATTACTGTCACTGAATTGTGCAGATTTCACTCACTTCATAACACACCAGCAAACAGTTGTTCACACCAGTTTCGTGGGAAAACAAACATCAGTATCTTTGCAGACAAACAAAAAATTCATTCCTTAGCCTGGTTTTCACATAACTGCATTACATGAAGCTATTCTTTTTAAGCCGCCAGAAGGTAAGTACTAGGTAATGTTTGTTTCAGATCATGGAAACTTCCGAATTACTTGAAAACTTAAAACAGGAACGTACATTTAAAGATCTGTATAACTACTTCTCAAAGAAAGCAGAGTAAGCCTGTCTAAGGTTTCCCCTTAGATTCAGTCCTTTTGTCTCCGTAACATATACTTCAAGCACATGTGAAGACCACATACTGACTTTCAGGTCCCTTGAAAAGTAAAAACTACAGATATATGTACAGATTCAGTACATATGTTTGCACCACAATGGAATTAATTCAATTGAAAATTATTACAAAAAAAAAAATCGTTTATCAGTAAATAATATCTAGATCAATGTTGCTAACTGCATGAAGCAAATGTGTAGGTAACCAGTAAAACTCCTTCCCTTCAGCGTGCTAAGCAGCATTGTCACTGCCCTCTGCTGATTATCGGTGGGCAAAACTAGAACAACTAATATTTAGCTAGTAGTAACAACTATGTTAGAACTCAGATGATATAAGTACTCTCAAAAAATATATATGTGACCACTGCATCTTTTGGTGTGATCACATGAGCTTCTGTCAAGTCACTGAATTGTTGCAAGAAACATTTTGTATCTCCATGAAGATGTAGTTGGTGAGCTTGTGCTTCTGACCTTTTTTCCTTCAAGTCTAGATGGACTTAGGTGTCATTCCTTCTTTTCTGTCTGTGATTCCAGCAAATCAGCTTATATATATATATATATATATATATATATATTTATATATATATATATATATATAAATCAATCTGTTTTTAAAGTTCTTTGTTTCTGGAACACAGACTCACAGGTCCTTTGAATGGAAAGCATTTGCTTGTATTCTATAATTGGAATTTTCTTTAACATTCTGCTTTGCTTCCAGCTTGGTTGTACCCTGGTCTAGATTCTTTCTGGCAGCATGTTTTGGAATTCTGTACAACACAACTTAAAGCTCAGGATAAATGTAAATTCCCTATAGTGGCACACTGTGCTGAAGCATACTGGTCTGTCTGTATAGCACTGCTACGTTTTGTTCTGTCTCTGCATCAGGTGTCAGAGGTCCAAGCAAGAACTGGAGTCCAAACCAGCACCCCCCCAAAAAATTATCCATACGCTATCTAAGGTGCTAAAATGTAGCCATTGTGTCATCTGGAAACCTGTTAATGACCTATACACCATACGTATTACTAAAAAACAAGATACTCTGTTTTTTATCTTATTATATAAAGCAAGTTAACAATTCTTTTTTTATCTTTTATATACATAAGTGAACCTGTAATAATTATTTGTGCACTACAGTTAAGCTCCTTGCTACAGCCTGTCTGTGTGATTAGTCATTATAACAAAATGCCTAACTAGCTGATTCAAGCCTGCCTGGGAAGTGATTAGTCTACTGTAGGTTATGTTTAATCTCACTGAGTGACCTGACTTTCTGACAGACTCACAGCCTATACATTTCTTAGCAGAATCAGCACAGCCACTGAAGAAATGTTTGGAGGACTCAGAGAAACTAGAGATGTGATTCTCAGCTCTTTCACTATCTCTGTTTTGGGAACTGTGGGTGTGCGTCAATTTTCAGAAGGGTAAATGAAGTATGTCTTCACATTTGGCATGAAATAATTGTTTCCAGTCTTCAAAATAAACTGTTCAAGAGGTTCTCAATGCAATATATCTTCCTTTGAGCCTACATAAAATGCTGAAATAACTATAAGTAAAATGTCTTGTCCCAAACTCCCTTGTGTTGCTGAAATGGCTGTCAGAAAGTGAAGACGCTAATATACTTAGGCTGATAAAAGAAACTGCATGAAAATAGACTACCATATTATTTTTGTATTTTTAAGGTCCTTATGTACTAAAGAATAATAAAAAGAAGCTCCAGCCTTTATCAAAATAATACATTGTCTCAATTTAAAACAATCAGAGAGAGTTCATTTTAATGATTAGGGATGAACAGTCTGAGGATTTCATTCTTTCAGAATGTAGCATGTCTGACACATATTGAAAGACAAAATTTACACAGAATTTACACAGAATTTCTAGGTTGGAAGAGACCTCAAGATCATCGAGTCCAACCTCTAACCTAACACTAACAGTCCCCACTAAACCATATCCCTAAGCTCTACATCTAAACGCCTTTGGAAGACTTCCAGGGATGGTGACTCCACCACCTCCCTGGGCAGCCTGTTCCAATGCCTCACAACCCTTTCAGTAAAGAAGCTCTTCCTAACATCTAACCTAAAACTTCCCTGGCACAACTTTAGCCCATTCCCCATCGTCCTGTCACCAGGCACGTGGGAGAACAGGCCAACCCCCACCTCTCTACAGCCTCCTTTAAGGTATCTGTAGAGAGCGATAAGGTCGCCCCTGAGCCTCCTCTTCTCCAGGCTGAATAAGCCCAGCTCCCTCAGCCACTCCTCATAAGAGTTGTTCTCCAGACCCTTCACCAGCTTCGTAGCCCTTCTCTGGACTCGCTCGAGCACCTCCATGTCCTTCTTGTAGCGAGGGGTCCAAAACTGAACACTGTACTCAAGGTGCGGCCTCACCAGGGCTGAGTACAGGGGGACAATCAC
>NW_023303456.1:0-3521 GCF_011077185.1 Oxyura jamaicensis | reverse complement strand
GCAGCTGGCACAGCGCTGAGCGGCTTAGGGCGGCCGGCCGGGGGCAGCGGGGGCAGCCCCGGCCCCACGCACAGCCAGCCCGGCCCCAGCCCCCCGGGAGCAGCCCCTGGGGCCTCTGGGGGGGCCAAGCGCGATCGGTTCCCCCCGGCGTGGCCGTGCCGACGGGCCCCGGCGGGCCCCCTCTGCCCCCGCCGTGCCTCAGTTTCCCCGGGCGGCGGCAGCCCGCAGGTCCCTGAGCCCCCCCGCTCCCCGCAGGCAGCTGCTTCCTGTGCCTGGTGGACGTGGTGCCGGTGAAGAACGAGGATGGGGCCGTCATCATGTTCATCCTGAACTTCGAGGTGGTGATGGAGAAGGAGCGCCCGGGCTCGCCCGATGCCGACACCAACCACTGGGTCACCCCCGCCAGCTGGTTCCCCGCAGGTGGGGCGCCCCGACCCGCCGCACCCGCTGCGGCTGAGCTCCTTGGCGGGGCCGTGGGAGGGTCTGGGGGGGCCGCCCCTCACCGCCCCCCTTCCTCTGGCCAGGGCGCAGCAAGTCCTTCAGGCTGAAGCTGCCGGCGCTGCTGGCGCTGACGGCAAGCAAGCAGTCCCTGCCTCAGGAGCCCCCCGATGCCGTCATCGTGGACTTCTCCAAGCACAGCAGCGAGTCAGCGCCCGAGGAGGCCACGTCCTCCCTGGAGAACAGCTGCCTGGGCTGCTCCCAGCCCGAGGACCAGAAGGCGCTGATGGACCCCGAGGAGGGCGATGGGCGCCCGGAGCCCCCCGTCACCCAGTCCTCGCCCCGCGCCGAGCGCCTGCACCTGCACGCCGCCTTCTCCAACTGCAGCCTGGCGCGGAGCCGCTCGCGTGAGAGCTGCCACAGCGTCCGCCGTGCCTCCTCCGTCGACGACATCGAGACCATGAAGGGCGAGGGCGACAAGCGCTGCCACAACCGGCACGCCACCGCGGGGGCCAGCATGCACCGTGGCTCCAGCACCGGTACGTGGGCTCCTGGCGCATCCCGGTGGCCGTGGTGCTGGGGATGGGGGTAGGTGCTGCCGGGGGCCTGCCCCGCACCTCCCTGCCCCACAGCCGCAGGAGGGGAGGGTGCAGGCACACCACGCAGGCAGCGTGTGGCCCTGGGGTGAAGTCATTAGGGCTGGCAGCTCGTTAGGGTGCAGGGCAGCTGCTGTCACGCAGGTAGCCAGGCAAAGGGAGCCGCCGGCGGCTCGTTAGCGGCGCGGGGCGCTGGGCACCCGTCACTGTCAGGCCGGGCATTGCTGTAATGCGCTGCGCTGCCGGCATCTCCGGTGCATGTGGGGCAGCCGTGCCTCGCCCTGCGCAGCGTCCGGCCCTGCTTTGGCTCCCTTGTCCAGCGCCCTTCTGGCCCTCGTTGCCCGTCAGTGCCTGGCTCCGGCCCCGGTGGCGGTGCCAGTGTCCTGCCTGCTCGTGTGGCAGCTCCGTCACCACCTGGCGTGACCCCCGGCCCCGTAATCCTCTTAGCGGCAAAGGGAGGGGACGGCAATTGCCTTGTTAAGCCCCCACGCCCGCTAAGCGCATTAGGGAGGGGGGAAATAATTACATTAACAGTAAATGATACCAAGCTGTCGGTCCCCGTCCCGCCGCGCCTGCTGGCAGCTCCCTGCCTGCCCCGGGCACGGCTCCCTGCTCTCCTCACCCCAGCGGGGACCCTCAGGGTGGCGGGGGGGTCCCACCCGGGGGGTCCTACCCCGGGGGGTCTCACCCCAGCCCATGCTGATGATGGTGCCCCCCCCGGCCAGGGGCCATGAACAACATCCGCAGCACCCTGCTGAACTCCACCTCCGACTCGGACCTGATGCGCTACCGGGCGATCAGCAAGATCCCCCAGATCACCCTCAACTTCGTGGACTTCAAGGCGGACGCCTTCCTGGCCGCGCCGTCCAGCGAGAAGGAGATCATCGCCCCCACCAAGCTGAAGGACCGCACGCACAACGTCACCGAGAAGGTCACCCAGGTGAGCCCAGCGGCCGGGGGTGGCTGGACGGTGCTCCAGGCACGGTCGGAGCCCAGAAGGATGCTCTGCACTGCAGCAGGGTGGTGCTGGAGTGTGCAGGCAGTGCTGGAGCGTGAATGGTGGTGCTGGAGGTAGCGGTGGTGCTGGAGGTAGCGGTGGTGCTGGAGTTGATGGTGATGCTGGAGCTCACGGGACGATGCTGGAGCTCACAGGGAGTTGCCTGTGGGTGCTCTGCACTGCAGGACGGTGCTGGACCCTGCAGGGTGGTGCTCAGGACAAGGCTGGGGCCCTGGAGGGGCTGCATCCCACGTGGGCTGGGGCTGCTGTGAGGCGTGAGGTGCCACTGGGAGCTCGTAAGGCTGCTGTCCCCCACCCATGGGACCAGACTGTCCCCCCCAAGCACCTCAAGGGATGTGGCCTGCAGTGGGGCCACTGCGCTCCCTGCAGCAGGGCAGGGGCGGCGGGGCTGGGATCACCCATGGGGGTCGTCCCCTTTCCCCAGTGGGGAGCTCGATGTGGGCGCTACCCCATGGATGGGGGCATCCCCTGCAGATCCTGACCCTGCTCCCCCCTGCATGGGTGCAAGGCCCAGCAGCAAGCCCCAGCCCTGGCCCGCTGCCTGGGTGGGCTGTGTGAGAGCTGCATGCATGGCACGGCACGGCCCTGCACCTCCTGCAACGTGCTGTGCCGTGCCGTGCCGTGCCATGCCATGCTGTGGCGTGCTGTGCCCTGCTGTGCCCCACGGCCCTGTGCTTTGCCACACCACGCCAGGCTGCACTGAGCTATACCAAGCCGTGCTGTGCCGCACCGTGCTGTGCCATGCCATGCTGTGCCGTGCCGTGCTGTGCCGTGCTGTGCCATGCCATGCTGTGCTGTGCCATGCTGCACCGTGCTGTGCCGTGCCATGCTGTGCCATGCCATGCTGTGCCGTGCTGTGCCGTGCCATGCTGTGCTGTGCCATGCTGCGCCGTGCCCTGCTGCACCGTGCTGTGCCATGCCGTGCCGTGCTGTGCCATGCTGTACCATGCTGTGCCATGCCGCACCGTGCTGTGCCGTGCCATGCTGCGCCGTGCCCTGCTGCACCATGCTGTGCTATGCCATGCCACACTGCACCGTGCTGTGCCGTGCCATGCTGCACCGTGCCCTGCTGCACCATGCTGTGCCGTGCCATGCTGTGCCGTGCTGCCTGCTCCCTGTCCTCTGGCCGTGACTCTTTGGCCCGTGCTGGGCCCCTGCCCTGCGCTGGCACGGCGGGCTAATCCTTCGCACGTTGTGTAACTGCCATCTGGCTGCGGGGAGCAGGCGGCTGCTGCTGCTTAATTACACCCTGATCCCAGCTCCCACTAATGAAGTTAAAGCTGCCGGCTTGATGCGCCGGGGCCGGCGGGCTCGGGGGACCTGCTGTGCTCGCCCTGCCTGCCAGGGGCCGGGGGCTCAGGGAGGGGCCCGGCGGGGTGGGAGCTCCCAGGCACATCTGCCCCGCGCTGCCTGCATGTGCTCGGGGTCCCTCGGTGGCCCAGGCCCCCTGGCCGCATGCCTGCGCCTCG
>NW_023303455.1:0-5212 GCF_011077185.1 Oxyura jamaicensis | reverse complement strand
CCTTTCCTTTCCTTTCCTTTCCTTTCCCTTTCCTTTCCGTTCCTTTCCCTTTCCTTTCCGTTCCTTTCCGTTCCTTTAATTAAAAACCTTTTTTGAAAAATGGAAGTAAGGGGAAGAACAATCTCAGTTTATTGTTTATGCATGATAGCTTTTATTTTCTTAATTATTCCTCTCAACCACTTGCTGCAATATTAAATGAGCACCAAGTCCACACATTGTCATATGTGAGCATGGTCAAAAAAAAAAAAAAAAAAAAAAAAGATTTTTACAACATTATGTTTCCAGAAGTGGTAATTTGTAGCAAAATGTCCTATAAAAAATTAAAGACCACATACATTTTTTCATAAATGTTTTCTCTTTCTTTCTTTTTAACTATAAAGCAAAATTCACACTTTTTTTTTTTTTTTTTTTTTTTTTTTTTAGCCAGACTCCAGCTTCCCATGAATCTCCAGATACTAACTGGAATCAGAAAAACACCATGTGGGCAAAAAACTATGTTTGGAGCAGGCAGAATCTGTTCCAAAACTAAAGTACTGATATATGAAGATTGCTTTAGAAATAAATTTGAATAAGGAGCAAGGCCCTTTTTAAATTTCAGCTTTTCATGTTTATTGCTTTTATTACTCCCACAACTTTTCATTTTTAAACAGTAACAGTTACCAAATCCATGCAGCTTACTCTAGCTGAAGATTTCTAAGACTTTCACTGAAATAACAGCAACTCTTTCACAATAAACTGGAGAGTAATGTTATTAAACTATTAAATAGATAAGCCATCCCCAATGCTCTCAAAGTTTGTTGTTGTTGCTGCTGTTTGTTGTTGTTGTTTTTAATTAAGGAGAAATTTTGAGAGGTAGGATATAGGGAAAATATGTTATACTTTTTAAACACTAAGATTTGACTCATAAATGAAACAGAACTGTAATCAGTGTTTTGAAACAGCTGAAGTAAACCTGTCTCTAGATAACTGGAGGATGACACTTGCCACATTTTGTCAAATCAGTCAATCTATATCAGAAAATATCTGGTCTGTAAGTTTAGATTTCTAAGAACTGTTTAAAACAGCTTTGCTTGAAGACAGCAGAATAGTTCACATGATCAGATTAGAAGGAAATGCAGTTAATACAGCAACTATAAATTTTGATAAATATAGTAAACTATAAAATATATTTTACATGAATAGTATTAAAATTTCAGTGAGGAAAAAAAGCATAATAGAAAAAAAATTATTTCATAGGACAGGAATTTTGCAAAGAAAACTTGACTACTCATAAAAAATCTTTAAGGTAGCTATTTAGTGGGAGGTTTTGTTCGGGTTTTGTGGTGGTAAGGTTTTTATTTGTTTGTTTGTTGTTGGATTGTTTTGTTTTGTTTTTGGTGGGGAATGGGTCAAGAAAAGAGGAGAGGGGGTGGGAAAAACCCATGTTTAAAGGTGTGACTCCTTTGCTTTACTTCACCTCACCTACAGAGACAAGTTTCTGCCAGCTGAAAGCTAATGGGATTTGCTTCCCTCTGTGGTGAATTTCATTTATAAGACCCAGCCAAGCAAAAAAATCTTACACATTATCAGTAGTTTTTTCTGCTAGAATTATTCATGTTTGACTTTTGAAGTGTATTTCCTGTATTATCACTCTGTGCTCTGTGATCATCAATAGTACAGATTCAGATTAAGTTTTTCTCAACTGTTTGCAGGCAGTTTATATTGCATTATCATGTATTTGTTGTATCTTATCATTCTTTTTTCTGCGAACATTACATATTCATTTGTAGCTATTTTTTTGAATCGTTTCAATGTAGAGAATAGCCATTCTGTATAAAATAATAAATATCCCTCATTTTAAAATATCTTACATACATTATTTGTCTACGTTTCACAGACTTACCAAGTAGTGTCACAGCTAAGCATCTGATTTACTTAGTAGTAACACTTGAATTATACATCATAAAAGCAACTTGAGTATTTCTAGAAATTATTACAAAATTATTTATATAGTAGTCCAGACCAGATGTTACTACATTCATACAAAATTGTAATTTTGCTGTGATCATATACAGAAAATATCTGTTTGAAATGTTCACATCCTTCTTCTAAGAAAATGAAACAAAGAAACCATTTGCTGTGGTTTAACCCAGCAGGCAGTCAAGCCCCACACAACCATTCACTCATCCCCCCGCAATGGGATGAGGAAGAGAATTGAAAAAAGAGATTAACTTGTGGGCTGAAATAAGAAGTCTAATAGGAACATAAGGAATGGATAATAATAATAATAATATACAAAACAAGTAATGCACAATGCAATTGCTTACCACCCCCCACATAATGCCCAGCCAGCCAGCATCAGCAGCCTCCCTCACCACCTCCCAGTAGGTTTATTGTTCTGCATGATGCCATATGGTATGGAACATCCCTTTGGCCAGTTTGGGTCAGCTGTCCTTGCTCTGTCCCCTGGCAGCTTCTTGTGCACAGCCAGTCTCCTCTCTGGCAGGGCAACATGAGAATTTGGAAAGTCCTTAACTCTGTGTAAGCACTACTCAGCAACAACTAAAACATCGGTATGTTATCAGCATTTTTTCCCCTTAAACCCAAAACACAGCACCATACCAGCCACTATGAAAAAAATTAACTGTCTCAGCCAAATCCATGACACCATGGTCAGAAGTACACCCAAATTCGTAACAACTGTCGAGGGAAAAAAAAAAAAAAAAAAAAAAAAAAAAAAGTTCTTGAGCTGTTTTATCTAGTGCACTGCAGTGTAGAAACAGAATCAGTCAAGAAAACGCACAAAGCTGGCTTGCATATAGAAATAATACATTTTCTCCTTTCACTAGCAGACGAAAAGCTGACAAACCAGCCATTGTAAAAAACCTTAGGAGAGGTTTCCAGAAGTGAGAAAAATGCATTGCTTAGAATATCTTTTAAAAACTATTTAAATGTAAAATAATATCACTCATAAGACCCCAGTGCAGATTTAGAGCAGCATTCATTTCACATCCCATGGTGCAATTAAATTAATTTAACTGCCTCTAAACTTAAGAGCATATCACTTCCTAAGAGTAATAACTGTGAAAACAAGCCATGGATTTAATTCAGCAGAAATGATACTCACCAGGTAAAACATTCCTAGGCTTAAGATATGCTTTAGTTACACAACACCTATAAAAATAAGAAGAATGTGATCTCAAGAACAAAAATTCTAGGAAGATGAAGAAACGTGAAACTTGAGGGGCCATTTGCTGTTTATGCTTGAGTCCTCCAATGTTAGCTTCACTAATTCCAGTTGCCTAAGTCTTATAGTCGAGAACCTTCCATCCACATTGAAAGGAAGATTTTAATAGCATCTGGAAAAGCAGAGGACATGTATATGACTTTTAAGTACACAAAATCACATATATACTACATGTAGGCAGGTATTATTTTTAGAAAGAAAATTCACCAATATTCTGTTATAGGCAACTTGCTTTGACTAAAAGCCTCAGAAAGAAACAACACTGAATAAGTGTGATCAACAGTCTTCAAATAAGTGATTTGGAAAACCCTTTAAAAATACTGAAAAACTGGCAGAAAGAGTGAAAGGAAAGAATATTCTTAAAACTTCCTGACAGTTTCTAATTAGAGATCAGATAGAGAGCAATACAGACTTGTTTTCTAATTATCATGAAGGGCTTAAGATCACTTAAATTTAGTGTTCTGGCTAAATCAGAGGAAAAATGCATCATATGAGATAAAGACCAAGAAAATATATTGACAAGCGATTCCTTATTCTCAATTGACACACTCTTTCTCTTTTTATCTTTTAGTGTCACTGTGAGTTTTAACCTCTTCCAGTAGTGTTCAGCTGTGGAGGTGTTTCCATGCAACCTAGCCTGAGCTCCTCTGCATGTTACTTGTCACCTTATGCCTAATACAAGAACTTACATTCTTTTCAGGAGGACCCAGATGGATGCCACCAAAAGTAACCAACCTTTTCGACTGCTGAAATTTCTTAGAGACATTTCTTAATCTTCCCCTGTAGCCACTCCCTATGATTCAGGCTCTCTGCAATTGTTGTGTTAAGGTTTCAGATTGTTCTTGAACATCATTATCCATACCACAGTCTTGTATGTCAGTTTGGTATGCTCATCTGATGCCTTTTCAGAAGAGATACAGCATTCCTCCTCTATGGACAGGCCACCACTAGACAAAATTGGGATTATATCTTTAAACACTTAAACTCTCTTTAAACCTTCCTTGAAAGTTAAGTCACTTTATGCTAGTCATTTCTGTTTTTAAATTTTGTTCTGTCCCTTCTTTAGATGATCTTCTATCTACTTTACATTTCTCAGGATCTCCAGGGAAAAGTCCCAAAGATTTTTTTGGTTATATTTTGGTTTGGGATTATTATTACTATTATGTCCTGCTCGATCTTCTACATTAATATAAATTACTGTCTCCTTTTCTCTAGAAAACGACCTAGCACCAAGCCACACAATATTCCAGAACTATGACACTTAACTTTAAATATATCAGCAATGACAATTTTCAGACTGTTCCAGTGAAAGATGTGGAATGAAGCCCACATGTAAATAAAATCTGTTTTAAATTCATTCCACATCAGTTTGTTACAAAATTTATATGAACAGTGGAAAAACAGGATATGCTGATTTTCGTCTCTTTTTACCTCAAAAAAAAAAAAAAAAATAAAATAAAATAATAATAATAAAAATCTATTCTAAAGTCCCAGGAACCTTTTAGGAGTTCTCTCTAGTTTCAATATAAAGAATGAAAACAGAAGGAGAAAATAAAATTGATTTCCTATGTGTTCCTGAAAGATATTCCCAAATTCAGCTAAGAATTATGAGCTGTTTGCAAGAAGTTCTTAATAAAAATTTTTGCCCTACTTAGTGCAATGGGCCAGAATAGCCTTACAATAGACTGTCATAGTAACAAGAAAAATGGAAAACAAAAAGTCAGAGCTTTCCAGAAGAAAGCTATGGTAATAAGGAGTATCTTCATTCCTTTACTCTCAGGGATTTTCACTGGCCAAAGCACTGGGATTGAACTAATGTATTTTTAAAATGGCACTGATTTACCTCTTCAACTAGAATAAGCAGATGCTTGCCCATCTACCATCTCTCTGTCTGCCAATGTCCAAGACCACACAGTTCAAAATAGATGTCTTAGGGTACATCTATGCAGCAAATACTGGCAATTTTAAGTTTTTTTTTGTTTGTTT
>NW_023303454.1:0-2990 GCF_011077185.1 Oxyura jamaicensis | reverse complement strand
CTCTGCTTCGCCTGCACCCACCAGCCCCTCGCCGGTGGGTCTGGGGGCACCCAGCTGCAGGGGGGACGGGCGCGGGGCTCTGCCAGGCACGTGCTGAGCGGTGCTCACCCCCCCCCGGCACAGGAGACGTGCCCCTGCCCGCGGCTCCGCGGGGCCCGGCCGCACGGCACCAGCGTCCCGCCGCCAGCTGCCTCGCCTGGGCCGGCTCCCGGTACCGCAGCTTCGACGGGAGGCACTTCCACTTCCAGGGCGAGTGCGCCTACAGCCTGGCCGCCTCCGCAGATGGCACCTGGGCTGTCACCATCGCCATGGGCAGCCCGCAGGTACCGGCCATCCACTGGGGGCTGCACAGGACGGAGTGGGTGGCCAGGGTTAGCCCTGGATTGTAACCCCGGGGGCAGAGGTTTCATCCCTGCTGTGTGCCACAATATCCGTGGCTGCTGGGTCCCTGCCATGGGCCCCTTGGCCCCCTGCTTATGGCCTCTGTCCCGCAGGCTCTGCACATGGTGTTTGGGCTGGACACGGTGGTGGCACGGGGCCGGAACGTCTCCGTGAACGGCGTGGTGGTGCCGGAGGGACAGCCCCACCTGCACAGCGGTGAGGGGCAGCCGGGTGCGCCCGGCCCCGTGGGGCACCGCTGCTGGGGACCTGGTGGTTTGTGGCACGAGGCGGTGCAGGGGGACACTGTCAGCTCCGGGGGGCCACCTGCAGCGGAGCCCCACCGGGTCCCCTCCCCGTCCCCGTGCCCTGCTGAGCACCCCGGTTCTGTCCCCGCAGGGATCAGCGTCACCTGGCTCGGGGACTTTGTGGCCGTGGCGAGCGGGCTGGGCGTGCGCGTGAAGGCGGACGGGCGCGGGACGAGCTACGTGATGGTCAGCGCTGAGCTGCGGGGCAGCACGCGGGGGCTCTGCGGCCCCTACAACGACGACCCCGCCGGTAAGGCTCCTCGCTGGCACCCTGCGTGGTGCAGCAGTGGCAGTCACAGGGGTGGCCGTGCCGAGGACGTGTGGCGCATCCGCGGCATCCCTTGCTCGCAGATGATTTCCTGCGGGTCGGGGGGGACGTGGCTCCATTTGCCGCCAGCTTTGGGAACTCCTGGAGGATCCCCGATGCCAGCTCCAAGGTACAGGGCTGGGCAGAGCTGGGAAACGGAGTGGAAGTGGCCGAGCAGAGCGGGGCACCGTGCCCAGCACGCAGCTGGGCTCTTTGGGGATGTCACCTCAACCCCATTCCCAACAGCAGGGTGCTGGGGGGTCCTTGGGGGCTTCCCCTGCTCTGATGCCCCTGCCTGGGCACAGCTCTCTTGCAGGGACGCGGTGGAGCCCGGCCCAGGCTGTGCAGCAGGCACTGCAGCACGGCAGGCGGCCGAGGCTGTCTGCGGGGAGCTGCTCGCCGAGCCCTTCAGCCAGTGCCACGGCGCGGTGAGTGGCACCGGCTCCGCGGGGCCGGGGGCGCACGGTCCCGCCGCCCTGACGCTGCCTCCCGCGCCAGGTCGAGCCCCGCGGCTTCTACGAGGCCTGCCTGGATGTGCACTGCCGGGAGGGGGGCGCGGGGCCCTCACCGCCCCCCGCCGTCTGCGACACCTTCGCGGGCTACGTGCGGGACTGCGCCCAGCGGCAAGCCTACATCGACTGGCGCCGACCGGGCTTCTGCGGTAGGGACGTGCCCGGGGCTGCTCTGCCCCCAGCCCCTGGATGCCCTCCCCACTCTGCTGCGTGCTACCAGCACCCACGGAGCTTGTGGGTGCCCTGCTGGGTTGTGCGGGCACCATGCTGGGCCGTGTGTGCACCCTGATGGCTCGTGCTTGCCCCTGTGCCCCATGCCCCCCCTCGCCCAGCCCAGCACCCCTGCAAAGGGAGCTGCATTTGGCCGAGTGAATCCCATTCCCTGACCCCTTCCTTCCTTCCCTCGGCATCCGGGGGTGCCGGGGGGGGGGTGGAGTGGTGCTGCTGCCTCGGGGCTAAACCCACAGCCGGGTGGCTGGGCTGTGTGGCTGGGCTGCAAGTGGGGGGCTTGGTGGGATGGAGGTGGCGGGACGTGGTGGGACACGGCGGGACGTGGTGGGACGCGGTGGGACACGGCGGGACGTGGTGGGAGGGATTTGGGACGTGGTGGGGTGGACGCAGAGGGATGTGGTGGGACGGATGCAGGACACGGTGGGATGGATGTGGTGGGTCGCGGTGGGAAGTGTTGGGCTGTAGCTGAGCTGCGTCCTGGCGCCCCGCAGAGCGGCAGTGCGGCCGCGGGCAGCGGTACTCGGACTGCGTGTCCTCCTGCCCCGCCAGCTGCGCGGCCGCGGGCGCCGCCGAGGAGGGGCACTGCCGGGACGACTGCGCCAGCGGCTGCGAGTGCGCCCCGGGGCTGTACCTGGCCGGGGGGGACTGCGTCCCCCAGAGCGCCTGCCCCTGCCACCACGGCCGCCGGCAGTACGCCCCGGGGCAGAGCATCCGCCAGCGCTGCAACCGGTGGTGAGTGCTGGGGGGGGGCGGGTGTGCGGGGGGCAAGAGCGGTGTGTGCGGGGTCACGGCGTCCCCTGCACCGTCCCTGTCCCCGCAGCACGTGCCGGGGGGGCCGCTGGCTCTGCACCCAGGACCGGTGCGCGGCGGAGTGCGCGGTGCTGGGGGACCTGCACTACGTCACCTTCGACCACCGGCACTTCTCCTTCCCGGGCGCCTGCGAGTACATCCTGGTGCAGGTCTGGGCTGGGGGGGCCAGGCAGGGGGGGCGCACGGCGAGGGGGGGGGCTCAGCGCGCTCACCGCCCGCAGGACTTCGTGGAGGGGACGCTGCTGATCACGGCGGAGCAGGAGGCGTGTGGCGGCCGCCAGCCCCGCAGCTGCCTCCGTGCGCTCTCCGTCACCGTGCGGGGCTCCTCGGCCCGGCTGCGCAGCACAGGTGACACACGGTGGGGGGCAGCGGGGTGACGGGCACTGGCTGGGGGGGGCTCCGCGCACCCCTACAGCCCCTCTCTCTGCCCTCCCCATGCAGGCG
>NW_023303453.1:0-10680 GCF_011077185.1 Oxyura jamaicensis | reverse complement strand
CCCGATAGCCAGGACTGCTGATAAATGATGGATAGTGGCTTGGCCAGCTCCTCTGCCAGTTCAGCTCCTCTGCCAGACGAAGAAGAAAGGTATTTTCTTCTCTTTAGGCTGTTTTCAACCAGAAGTGTTGTTCAGAAAAGGACCTTAGTATACATAGGAACTTTTCACAAGTTTGTGTCCTGAAGATAGAAGTGTGCAGAGCAGAGGGGGTTGATGCTGTTGAGAGAAAAACTTCCAGAGCTGCAATTGCTGGGTTATACTGGTGATTTGGGAGCAGCTTGGGCCACAGCATGACCATTGCCCAACACAGTGAACAGTTTCCCCAGGGGTTGTAGGGCTGCAGATCATAAGTGTCTCTCAGTTGCCCAACTGTGTGTTGCCCTCATGCTGCTGTTTAAAGACACCTGGCATACACTCAGCTCTCCTAGGATATGAGCTGTGGGAGGAATTAACTGAAATTCTCATCAAGCTGTCTGGCAAAGCAGACAATAGGAGAGGAAGTGAAAAACGCCTTCATGTTACACATAGTTTGAGAACATCTGAGAGTAGGCACCAATTTGGTCAAAACAAGAAACTGGGATCCCTGATCATTAATATTTCTCAGCATGTCCCATTATAAAACCCTTTATTCCAGCATCTAATAAATATTGTAAAACCTTATTCAAGTAGAATAAAAATTTCCATGGGATGTTATCTGGTTTGTAGTTTCTCTTCCCCTTTTAATACCATTTAAGTTAAAGAGCAAAGTGTCCCTCCATATACATCTCAAGCTCCTCACCGAAGCTGCAGATAGCTTCCCTGCGTTATTATCTTTTCCTGCTTACACTCCAAGCAGCAAAGGTTTTCTGATTCCACCATCCTCTCTGGTTCCATCATCACCTTGCTGAGCCACTTATCCATGTTGAATCCCTTAATTTTCCTGAAATCATAGCATCTCTTTCTGAAGGTGAATTTTGAATATGAAGACGCTTGCACACTGAGTCCCCAGGGCACCTCTAGCCACTGTCAGCTTTCTGGTCTGCCACTTGACTCAGGCACCAGAGCATCTGCAGAGTCCTTTCTGAAGTGAAGGCACAGCTGTGGTTTTAAACTCCAGACTAATCCTAACAGTTTAGTTTGGATTGATTTTTATTTTTCACTTGGATCGCTGAAATGTAAACTTTTATCCACTTTAACTGAGGAGAAAATGTCAAAGTAGTGGTGTATCCATGAAGAAAAACACCCTGCTTTGTTTGTTTTTGAGATCTAATTACTCAAAGACTTTTGTCAGCTGCTGGGTGCTAGCTTTACAGTGCCTTGACAGTGGTTTGAAACTGTAGTCACTGTTCAAGAAGGAAAAGGCTCTAGACAGCAATCTAGCTATCCCAATTGCTGATATTGCTTGGGAGAGTAAGTCCTTTACAAAAACAGAAAGCAATCAGTGAACACTATCTGGATTACTCTATTTCAAAGAAATGCCAGTAGAAGAGGCACCAAAGTGCCCTAACATGCACTCATTATTATTTGAGTTACATTTTGTCCTTACTTATAGTGGTGTAAAGTGGAATGAAGTCCACGGATGCATAGTTTAAAAGAAAATAGTGATCCATTTTCCACAGTGCTTAATTTTGTCTACGTTCTTGACATCCTATGAAACCCTAAGAGTTTCTGGTAAAAAAGTGCAGAGGTCAGTTACAGGTCTCTATTTGGCAAGCAGTGTAGTCAGATCACCAGACATGCAAGGTGTCAGCCATGTTCATTGAGAGAACATGACTGTGTCCCCCATCCATGAATGTACATCTGCACACACACTGTGAACTTCCTTATACTGAATCAGCTACTCAGCTTTGACTGGATCCCAAAATAACGGCCTTAGGAACTGATATTGAACACTTGTGGTTGTATGGTGGTCTTAGTTGTGCCTCCTGTCCAGTGCTCTTGAAACACCATAGTTTTGGTCCAACATCTAAGTAATTTCCTAGAGTTGAGCTCATGGAAGTGTTGTCTTACAGTGGAAGCCTCCGTGAAGCCAGTCTGGGGGCTAGATCCTTAGCACAACAGAAATTTCCTGTGTTACTGTAAGAACCGTTTAGAGAAGAGGTTTAAATCATTATGCTTTGGTTTGCTTCTGAATGGGAAGAAAACTTATCAAGCCAGAATTAGTTATCCTGAGTTTGGAAACCCTTTTGCTGTGACCCAATGCAACATCTTAGCAAGTCTGGAGAGTAACGAGCTGCTCCCTAGAAGCCCTGCACCTCTCAGATTTGTCTAGAAGGAGGACAAAAGTAAACAGACAGCAACAATTAGCACATCTGCCCACTTGGAGTGATGCAAAGGAATACTGCAGGTCGAAAGAGCAGCATGGGAGTGTCACTTCTAGCTGGTGCTTAAGTTACAGAGAAGCTGTTAGAAACATGAAACCGTCCTACCCTTCCCAAAGCTCTCTTATGCTTCCTAATTGGTTTTAGCTTCTGAGAAAGAAAGCAGCTCTTCTATGCTACATGCAGGTTAAATATCTCTACATTTACATAGATATATTACATATCAGGGGTTTTACTTTGGGTGAAAACACTGAAACAAATGAAATGTTTGCTTCATTTTGGATACAAATATGATTTCTGTAAAGCTGCTGCTATTAGATAAGTTTTGACAGCTGTCAGAACTGACAGTCAATGGCTCTTCTATTCTTGTCTATATAAATCTATAGGAGCTTTTAAAAATGGAAGTATCCTCTTCCAGCTGTAGTTAGCAGAATGAAGCTACAGCTTGTATGATTCTTCAGTTCTTTGGTCATATAATTAGTGTATGTGGCAGGAAGGAGGAGCATTGCAATGTGACAAAAATAAACCAAATGAGGTATAAATGTTTGTTGACAAGTAGTTATCTGCAAGTCCACAGATTTCATGTAAGGTAATTTGGTAATTTCAAGTTGACCTCAGATCTATAATTTAAAGGAAAACAAAGCAAAGAACAACAGCAACAACAACAAAACAACAAACACAAACACACACACACAAAATGGAAAACAAACAAACAAACAAACAAACAAAAACTTTTTAAAGTTTATATTCTTACACAGAATCCCATTATTAAAGTGTACAAAAAACATATATGCCAAGGTTAAGAGTTATCCCTGGACAGAACAAAGCCACTTTGTTCAATATTGAACTGTAAGATGGCTTTGCTTTCTGAAGTATGGCATCTAGAAGGTACTGCAAAGAAGTGTAGATGAGATTAGGGGAAATGTTTTACTACTTTTCTAAGAGAGGAAAAAATCCATATTCATAAACAGCCAACCAGAATTCTTTTTGTAATTCAGTATTTGAGGGTACACACCTTAAAAGGAAATCAATGATAATCTCACCTGAAAATCTGTCCTTACTCAGTGAGGCATACTTAAATTGCATCAGTCTCACCGAAACCTTATGCATATGGTCATATCAGTGGAATTAAGCAAATAGTCCAAGACAAGGATACACTCATGAGTGTTTTCAATAAAGATGTTTAACTGCCCTTACTGTAAAGAGCAGATTATTTTATATGTACTGATAATTGCCCATTCACTAAAATGCTATCCTGAGCACAACCCTAAATTAGACTAAAAGTTGGCTGCTTTGTCATACTACTAGTTTTACATTAAAAGAAAAAGAAAGAATGAAAGAAAGAAACAAAGAAAAAATCTGCAATTTTTCAAGACATTGCAGAGGAAAAACAGCCTCTGTATTGTACTTCCACAGTGGCACAAGTCTTCTATTTCCTTTTTGCTTCAGTGGGTGTTTAGTTTTTTAGTATCATACCTCTTGCTGCTTCTCTGTATTAAGGCCAATATTTCCAAGCATTTCAATTCACAGCATGAACGTGAGTGTGGGAGTGAGTGGCAAGAAGTGCTCTCCAAAGCTGAGCTATTTCTCTATTTTGACAGGAGACATGTATTTGATGACTGCATTATCTTTGTCATAATGGCCCTTATCACTCCACCGAAACATCTCTAACTTATGTCTCCTCTTTCTCTAATGAGATATAATTTAGACAATCAGTCTTTATTTAAGTTAGAGGAGATGAACAGTGCTGAGATCAAAACTGAGAAGTTTAAGACAAAGAAATGTCATGTCTCAGACTAGAAAAGCTTGGATATCCAATAACCTAGAATTATGTTATGACAATATTAAAGAGCAGTTACTCATTTTCTCTTTTCATTACTTTCATGTTTGTTACTGCTTTTTCTTGCACACATTCTTAATTTGTTTTTATTTATTTAACCCAAAAGGTACCTCTTGTGCATAACACCAAGTGGGATAATGTAAGTGGCCACCAGGATTTTTCATAACTAATAAAGACTACTAAAACAGTGTGATCTAGAATTCTTAATGAAACTCATCTTTAACCAGAGAGTCATCCATCCATCCATCACTCATGTAGCACTGTGGTGTGCCTACTTGATACCAGTGCATATCATTCAAAGAGAGTGCAAAGCTGATCTTGCTTTGGATGAGAGGCATTGAACCACAAACCTCTGGTCCTCTTCCTAGTAGTTCTAAATGATGCTCTTAACAGCTAAAAAGTACAAAGCAATGATAAAGGCTTGCCTTTTTCATGAATTCTCTTCAGGTAATTATAAAGTCAGTGCAGCTTAGGACTCCACGAGAGTTAAAACAAAAGAAAACATTTACTAGATGAAAAGTGTTAATGTAAGGAACACAACACATTTCATTAAGTGGTTAGTTTGCTGACACAGTCAAGCTACTTTTTCACGTACTATCTGATGGAGAAAATCAAGAGGGATGGGAATTTTTCCTTCTCTACAGATAGTTGAGTTTCCCTACCTAACATGACTGATTTCCTAGGAATGTGCCCCTCACTTCTAATAGCAAGGGATAGTTTAAGTGCAATGAATAGACAAGACAACTTACTGGTTGTTTTCTTTGACAATAGGTAAATTGACTTTTAAAGTCTTACAGTATATTCCAAGCAGATCAGGTTATTTTGCACCTCCTTTATTACATTTCCTCTGTATTCTGAAGTTTTGTTCTAAAACTACTTAAGCTCTGTCACAACTTAAGTGATAGTTTACAGTGTAAGAGCCACAAATACAAAATAAAACCACAAGCTAAAGAAAGGGGAGAAAGTCTACCTCCAAAAATAAAGGGAAATAAAAGCAGTCAGTGCAACTACCGCATAGACCATTTCCTATATACATTTATTTGCAATCCATTTACGAACAATTTATTTGTTATTCAAGTCATTCATCTACACTTTCCTTTTAAACTGTTGCTGAGATTTGGACTCTTCTGACAGGTCATAAAGGTCATAAGGTATGACTGACCCACCACAGTTAAGGACTCTTGCCATGTAGCTCTCATCCTACAAGTATTCTGAAACACTATTTCACAGCTAGTGGTTTTATCAAACATTTCTGCTAGATTTTTTTTTTTTTTTTTTTTTTTCATAAATTGCAGGGGAAAAAAGTCATAAAAGCTTACAGACACTGCTAAATCCATTTTTCCTTTTTAACACTGCATAGCAGGTTTCAAAAAAAAAAAAAAAAAAAAAAAAAGAGGCTTTCAATATTAATCCAGCCATACATGGGACAAACTTATCCAGCCTACAAAGGACAACGTTTACATCCTTTCCTGTGTCTAGAGTCTGCAACTCTGAGAGAGAGAGAAAGAGAGATCCCAAGGATTTATGGCCTGTTGTAGCTAGACCTACAGCAGTCATAGCATGGTATAATCAAACTGTTTTTTGGTAATGCTTCTCTAACAGGAATGTCACACAAGAGTAATGTAGTGGTCTGTTATGCAAATCAATGGAATGTGGCATATAAGAATAAGGCTGGTGTTGGCAAAGGGAACCACCATTAGAAGTAATGAAAATCAATGACTGATATGAGTATTTCATGCTCCTCTGAAATACTTATTTCATATTCCTCCATTCCCTTAAATCAAGCCCTTTGTAAGTGTTAAGAGCTGAGTACAGTTATTGACTTCATTTTTTTTTCTTTTAATTTGGCATTAATTTTCTTTTAACTTATTACTCCTAAACTTGCATGCTAAAAGCATTCTACCAAACACAGTTAAACAGGGTAGTGATGCTCAGCTGCTATGTTATATGCAAGGTGAGAAAAAGAGAGCAAAAGAGATTGTGAAAGCAGGTTGCCAAGGAGATGGCTTACCTCAAAACAGCCTGGAAAGCAGCACATGTCAGAGCCTGAGACCCAGCAGCTGGGTGAAGTCTGTCTTTATAGCCCCCAGGCTTTATTTATTGGTATTTACAAAAGATTTAGCAGTTGTTGCTGTACAGGTTCATGGAAAGTACAGTATACCAAGTTCATACTTGACTCTAATGCCTAAGTTTGCTCTGTTCTCTGAATTTCAGTAGCATTTTAAACAAATCTCAGACTTGCTGCTGGATAAAAGGGAGTCATTTGGAAGCATATTGCATTTGATTGGCCCCAGGAAATCTAACACATGATATGAGACACTGGGAGATCTTGCTATATTTAAAACAAGGAATGTTTCAGCAAGTAAACATCAACTTGTTGGATTAAAGAAGTTCAAGGTTCCCTCTGCTTTCAGCTTATTCCCTGTTCATTTTTGCAGTGGAATATTAATGAATGCAATTGATTCTGAACATGATTTTGTTCATCTTTTTATTATTGTTATTATTATTATTTTTTATTTTATTTTTATTTTCCTTAGGTCCATTTGTCTCTTTTCCTGTTATTCATCTTGAAACCTATGACATAAAGGTTTTAGAATGGAAAATATCAGAACAAAACACAGATTTCATTAAGTTTGTTAATGATAAATATTTTTCCTAGAGGAATTTTCAGCACAGTTTCCAAAAGTAGGAAAATATTAGCAATGTAACATAAGATCAACAATAACAGGAGTAAGTACACCAACATATATACAAGAGCATGATGCAAACTCAATACATGCAAATAGAGAAACCCAAAAGCATGGCAGTATCTCTGTTTTTTTAATGTGTTTTTTTTAACAGTCTGGAGTGCTAAGTAGTTTCAACTCTCCTATGAATGTGGCTTTGAGAGGAGGTGGGTTGAATATAAAATTTGTTAAATGGAGTTTTGATGAAGACAGCAAATCTTACTTAAAGGTGTGTCAATTCTGGGATAACAGAGAAAGGTAATATCTATTAAGCTGTTATATTTCTCTTTGACATTTTAAGCAAAATATCTTTTACCAAAAACATGACATATTTGTAGAAACCTTGATTTTTCATTTTAAAATGATAATTCATTTTAAGAAATATGATTAAGCAAAATGTTACTAAAACCTGAAAGAAACATTTTGTTTCAACCCAAGAAGTATTTAATTTGCCCTAAAGTTATATTCTTAATTTCACTCAAAGCCATTCAAAAATTCCTTTTTTGTTTGACCTAAACAATTTTTTTTTTTCCCTACAACT
This sequence comes from Oxyura jamaicensis, assembly GCF_011077185.1. Taxonomy (NCBI): domain Eukaryota; kingdom Metazoa; phylum Chordata; class Aves; order Anseriformes; family Anatidae; genus Oxyura; species Oxyura jamaicensis. The sequence continues at coordinate 3,273 of NW_023303453.1, read as the reverse complement.
ATTACTTATCCACCTGTGTACGTAAGGATTTAGATTTATGTATTTTAACTGCATACAATATGCCTATTGGACTTTTAGACTTTTCACCTATATTGTCTGGTCTAATAAATAATATTTATTATTTATCTAATATTTTATATCTTTTAATAATCCCAACTGCAATAAGATCACTAGCACAAATTGTCATACATGATAAGGTTTCAGAAAACTAGATGACTTGGGGTTTGAGAACTAGAGTTCTGAGGTATCTTTTAGCTAATGATTTGCATTTATATTTGCTTTGCCCTCTATATACTTATCCCCCTTGCACTGATACCCTGGGAAGCTGCATTAATAGATCAAAAATCTATTAAATCCTCCCCCCCCCCTTTTTTTTTTCTTTAAGTCTGCAGACTTTAGGATGCCAGGGATTTATCATTTCCTGCCCATAGCTCTTGTGGGATGGGGTTATTATTCATGTGGTTATTCTCATAATATTTTTACATGTTAAAGAAGCAATACTAATTCCATTTTACAGATGGGAAACTGAGGTCCAAAGATATCTCATGATCTGGGGCATGGGACACATCTGTGGCAGTGTAAGAAACCAAAGAGAGCTGAGAGAACTTTCTGCTTTCATTACACAATCTTAAGTTCCCCCAAACTATTTGTAGACTGAAGCTGATTTAGCTGCTCCTTGCATTCAATTCCTTTGCATTTGTATATGACATTTGTAGGTGTTAAATACTTTAATACATTTTGCAGAAACATTGTGAAACTCTGCAATATTGCCATCTCCAAAAGGATGGTTTATCACTCTTAAAAAAAAATAAATAAATCATACTACTAAGAATAATAAAATAATAATATTTTATTACAAGGTGCACTGTTTGCATCTACTTGACCTTTATTTAGTTCCACTGACGTTGTCAAGTGCTCGAGATTTGGAGGATGGGTATTAATGTCTCAGCCACCAAACCTTCTAGGCTGCCATTAAACAGAGCTATTGTTCCAAGATTGGCAGGTGGAGCCTTTGGGGAGAAATCTTACTTTACTTCCATGCTTCTATGTTAGGAAAAAATAAAATAAAATAAAATAAAATAAAATAAAGTAAAATAAAATAAAATAAAATAAAATAAAATAAAATAAAATAAATAAAATAAAATAAAATAAAATAAAATAAAATAAAATAAAATGTGGCAGAGCATGTTTGCAAGAATTCCTCCATTGGCAGAAAACAGTTGGTGAGAATGGTTGGTGGTATCTGGAGCCTCTGGAGAAAAAAGAAAGAAAAGGCAAGATGAAAACTATTCCATCTGTATGACTGGGGAAGAAGTTCTGGGCCACATGCAAAGGGTTATTTTAAAATAAAAAATGTGACATTACATAAACTCCGAGAGTATGTTTGTCACTTCGTATACCAGTAACACATTCTTGAGGAGAACCATTTTATCATTTAAAAACAATTGTTTTCCAAGAGGATTTCATATCCTCTTGCACTGTCATCACGTCTATTCTACTGGGACTAATATCCTACTTCCAAAGGTAGTCTGTAGCAGTTAGGAAACTAAAACCAACCAAACAAACAAAAAAACCCTACCATGGAACTACCATGAAACTAATTGCAAGTGTAGTAGTAGTAATTACTACTGAAGACACAAACATACCATGTTCTGCATGTCTGAGGAGATTAGGTGCCTCAAATTAGAAAACAAATCAGACCTTTGGATGCCAGTTAGTTCTTCATAGACAGAAGCCATCACTGGCAATCATTCTGCAGTAATGACAGTCCATGGGGCTACTACACTCCCAGGCAGGAAGGCAAGGCCTGCTGTCACATCTTTACTCCTTTCTGAGTAAAAGCTCCCTCTGAGCTCCTTCCCTCAGGACCTTTGCTTCATCTTGTGCGCTCAACTCCCATGGCACGTAAATATGAGGAAGAAATGTTTCATTTGATCATTCACACAAAGTGCTTGTACTTTTACAGGTGGCTTCCATTAGGAGGAGGAATGCTATAAACACCATATTGACTTTGGAGGTGATAAGTAAGAAGATGGGGGGAGTATTCTTTAGTGCAGTTCTTGTTGTTGTGTTATTAAGTCGTGTGGCATAGGGCCTGTTCTTGTAAAGAAAACGTACCAAATTCTACCTTTTTTCTGATTGAAACATTAAAAATATTATTCAAGATTTTTTTCAATATAGCTTATGTTCTCTTACTTTCTCTCTACAGCGGGCAAAAACATTTTTTGCTATCCTCTCTGCCACCATCCTTGTTTCTGGTCACATCTGTGTTCATACACAGGTAATTCCAAAACCAAGAAAAAGCTCTTTGCTTACATTAAACCTTTTATGAAACTCTGTTATCAAGGTTACTCAGCATCCAACTGAGCTTGTGTTTAAAAGGTGCTTCCTATTGTTTCACATAGGAAATGTTTCACATTGTCCCCTCTAAAAAGGGACTTAATTGCTTCTTCTATTTGAACAAGAAGTAGCATCCCATCTGCATACCAGATGCAACAGGATTGAACCCAACTTTTCAACAATATTTTAACAAATCTGCTCATTTGCTGGTAGCTGATAATCTGTAGTAGCTAATTCAAACTTTGGGAAGATAAATGAATTAACTCAGTTGCCCCCCAATACACCCTGCAAAAGCACACATGAAAGGGAGAATTGGCTGGATCCATCCTTAAACTGAATACATGTGCAGTGCAGAAGTTTCCTGGTGTGATATTTCCTTCATGTTCTTATATTGATTCCATGCAAAACAAGATTTTTAAAGAGTCATTGCAACCATGGAGGTTTGCTTCCCCAATAAATCAATTTCAAATAATTGTTGGTATTAAAGCTGCCTTTCGTTCCTTCTATATTTGAGTAGATTTCATCATTTTTCAGATTGGCCAATAAATATTGTCTTTTGAGAGAAAATCTGGGCTGAATAAAAAATGTCTCCCTCCTACAACTTGATCATAAAAAGTATGCCTTTTCTGTTTAAATGTATAATCAAAGTTTTTCAATGTTTCTATCATATACACCAGAGAGATATAGCTAGTGACTTTGGTGAACAAGGTTTTCCCTGTGAAGAATTCAAGTCTGACAGACATAGCCTGGAAATCTCTTTTCGTCTCAGCCACCTGAGCTGAAAGCTACAACAGGACACTATTATAGTAAGTTACTCTGATATAGCAACTAAATATACATATATATATATATACACATATTTGTATATACATTATACATTATACATATATATATACATATATATATATACATATATATACATTATACATATAC
>NW_023303452.1:0-7493 GCF_011077185.1 Oxyura jamaicensis | reverse complement strand
TCAAGATCATCGAGTCCAACCTCTAACCTAACACTAACAGTCCCCACTAAACCATATCCCTAAGCTCTACATCTAAACGTCTTTTGAAGACTTCCAGGGATGGTGACTCCACCACCTCCCTGGGCAGCCTGTTCCAATGCCTCACAACCCTTTCAGTAAAGAAGCTCTTCCTAACATCTAACCTAAAACTCCCCTGGCGCAACTTTAGCCCATTCCCCCTCGTCCTGTCACCAGGCACGTGGGAGAACAGGCCAACCCCCACCTCTCTACAGCCTCCTTTAAGGTATCTGTAGAGAGCGATAAGGTCGCCCCTGAGCCTCCTCTTCTCCAGGCTGAATAAGCCCAGCTCCTTCAGCCACTCCTCGTAGGACTTGTTCTCCAGGCCCTTCACCAGCTTCGTCGCCCTTCTTTGGACCCGCTCAAGCACCTCGATGTCCTTCTTGTAGCGAGGGGCCCAAAACTGAACACAGTACTCGAGGTACGGCCTCACCAGAGCCGAGTACAGGGGGACGATCACCTCCCTAGCCCTGCTGGTCACACTATTTCTGATACAAGCCAGGATGCCGTTGGCCTTCTTGGCCACCTGAGCACACTGCTGGCTCATATTCAGCCGACTGTCCACTATCACTCCCACGTCCTTCTCTGCCTGGCAGCTCTCCAACCACTCATCTCCCAGCCTGTAGCTCTGCTTAGGATTATTACGCCCCAGGTGCAGGACCCGGCACTTAGCCTTGTTAAACTTCATGCAGTTGACCCCAGCCCATCGGTGCAGCCTATCCAGATCCTCCTGCAGAGCCTTCCTACCCTCGAGCAGATCGACACACGCACCTAACTTGGTGTCATCTGCAGACTTACTGAGGGTGCACTCAATGCCCTCGTCCAGATCATTGATGAAGATGTTAAAGAGGACCAGCCCCAGCACCGAGCCCTGGGGGACGCCACTAGTGACTGGCCTCCAACTGGATTTGACTCCATTTACCACAACTCTCTGGGCCCGGCTATCCAGCCAGTTTCTAACCCAACGAAGCGTGCGCCAGTCCAAGCCAAGAGCAGCCAGTTTCTTGAGGAGAATGCTGTGGGAGACGGTGTCAAAAGCCTTGCTGAAGTCAAGGTAGACCACATCCACAGCCTTTCCCTCGTCCACCCAGCGCGACACTTTGTCATAGAAGGAGATCAGGTTCGTCAAGCAGGACCTGCCTTCCATAAACCCATGCTGACTGGGCCTCATCGCCTGCTTGCCCTTCAAGTGCCGCATGATGACTCCCAAGAGAATCTGCTCCATGAGCTTCCCTGGCACTGAGGTCAAACTGACAGGCCTGTAGTTCCCCGGGTCAGCCCTCCGGCCCTTCTTGTAGATGGGCGTCACATTCGCTAGCCGCCAGTCAGCTGGGACCTCCCCCGATAGCCAGGACTGCTGATAAATGATGGATAGTGGCTTGGCCAGCTCCTCTGCCAGTTCTCTCAGTACCCTTGGGTGGATCCCATCCGGCCCCATCGACTTGTGCACATCGTAAGATGCTTGGGTAGGAATTATGTGATGCTTCATAAAAAATAAGTAATAATGCAAGATTAATCTAGTCCTAAGGCTGCAGTGGGTGTATCCTAAATCCTTTAAAAGATTCTGGCAAACAAAGGCTGAATTTCTGGGGGACAGGCCAAGTTTTGAACAAAGTTAACTTGAGCTTCAGCTAATCTCAGGCTGATGCTCAGGCAAATCTTGGCTAATGCAGAAATTCTTTTCATGACACAAAAAAACACGGCAAGGATTCTCTTTCTTTCTTTCTGCAAACAGAAAGGGCATAGCCTTTCATTTTTTTTGGAAAGACTTCACTCCTGCTGGACTAAGCAGCTACTTAGACTAGGTTGGAAAAAAAAAAAATCCTAAACATGGGGTCTTTTCCTACATGAGAAAAGGTGAAAACCCAGACATGATCTGTTTAGTGAAATATTTACTAATTTTTGACAAATTGAAACAAACATCTGGGTGACCAGAGAAGAAAACAGCAACAGAAGAGTTGAGAGTCAGGAAAGAACTCCTCAAATGCCACAGGTGAATAAGGGATGGAATATAAAACTACATAGAGATCTTCTTCGCATTGCTATCTGACAACTCATGAACCTCAGCTCCTGTTTGTAATGCTCCTAGAGCCTCCTTTTTGGCAGAGCCTGCAAACACTGGGTGAAATTGGCCATGAGTACACCAAGAGGATCTTCAGCATCTTTCCCCACTAAGCAGGGTTCAGCTGGCAGTGTTCAGGATCAATTTGATATGGTGCCATGAAAACAGCTACGTTGTGAGAAGCCTTTTCTGGGGTTAAGCTGAGGCCCTTGCCCTTGCTCCTTGCCTAAGCTACATGGTAGTGGTATGCCTGTGCCCAGCCTTATATCTTGCTGACCCTGACCTCCCTGATCTTGCTTATCGGACCTCCAGCCTTGACCTCACATCTGCTCCATCATTACAGATATTTTTGGTGATCATTGTCAGATGAGTGTGGTTACAGCTCTGGTCTTCTTGTTCATGCCCATGCTTCTTCTCCCCTTGTCTTTGAGGATGCTGCTCCTGCCTGCCCCACCACCACCCTTGGTCCTCAGCTTGCCTTCCCCTGTGGAGCAGCCTGCTCTTGTAGCTCCGTAACAGGAAGTTTAATTCAGATTAAATTTAGTCTCATCCCCCTGGCCCAAGTGCTTTAACTATAATTTAGATTCTAAACTTTCCAAATAAAACCTTTCATGTTGGAAAACTGGATGTGTCCCACCCAATAGTCCAGAACTTAATGCTCCCATTTAAAAGTTAGAGTGATTTCTGAAGAAGAGTTTCCAGCTGAGTTTTCTCAAAGTAGATCTACTTTTGTGCACCTAAGCCACACTGAGAAATTACCAAAAGATGGGATTTGCCTCAAAACTGCACTACTGCACCAAAAGAATCTTTTAAGAAGGCAGCCTTTTGATCCATAACACACCAGTTAAACACATTGACTAAGAAATCTAGTGATTTCCACATGAGACTCCATAAAGGAGAAAGGTGTCCTCCCAGAGTAGGCCGAAAGCCTTTTCCCCATGTACCTCAAGTTTCTGATGAGATAAAAATGTCTGATTTCCCCCTGCAGTGGTAGAACATAACTGATTGCAACTGTCATTAATGCAGAGTAATAAGGCACATACTGACCATAGCAAAGAAGGGTTACAAACAGATTTGGCAATTAAGCAGCAGCATGCAAGAGGGATCCAGGCCTGTTCTCTGAAATATTGAAGCAAAATTTTGCTTTCTGCTTTTGTTAAGCTCCATTTGTTACAATACAAAGACTGTCAACTCATGGAAACTAAAATTCAAATTAGACAATGTTCACCTTTTTTAGAAACCACTCATGGAAATCGAAAACAACTCTAATTTAGAACTGCCTGTGTAATGGTGCAGACAGCAAAGGGCGCTTGTATCTGCAAACTGCCCATGCCCTAAAATGATCCCACATTCAGAAGACAGGCTTATCTGTAAAGACAAAGATGCAATATCCAAAGGTTTTAAGAATGTGTATGAAGGGGAGATGCAAAAATGTGTGAAAAAATAACATAATGAAATCTTTTGTGTTTAGTCTGCAGTGTAGTATTGCACATCTCAAGACACAATCAAATTACTTTCTGTTTATCTTTTTATGTAATGAGGTCTTTAATACCTTCCTCTGCAGCTTGGCTATTCATTGATAGGCTTTTTAGTCCTACAAACATGAAAATATTTTATTCATTAACTCCAGCCATTGCAGAATAGTTTCAATCCCTGCCTGCAGTCTAGACTATAGGAAGCAGCTGGAAAGATGTTACATCAGATCAGTCATTTGGGCTTTTACCTCAAAATGTTGGGCTAAATGGGATTACTCATGGGATTACACACAAACAAGACTGTAAATAAAATAAAATTAAATAGAAAAGACACTAAAAAGGTTGTCTGCATGCTTGTTTGGGAAGAAAATTAAATCCACAAATTTTGAATAATCTGTAATCCTCGATATCCTGTCTTTGCTCTGGCAACAGACTCAAAGTTATTATTTTTTTTTTAATTTCAGCTTTTCACACATCATTTCAAATATATTGTTAGTAATTTTACCTTTGATGCTCTTTTTAGCTGCTTACCAGCTTCAACAGCCATCTTCTGGGAATTCTGAGAGCTATCTGCAAATTATAATGCTACAGGCAGACTATTCAGAAAGAAAGCATGGTCAAGGAATGTGGCGTTACATTTTCTTGAAGGGGATTTTTCAATAGGTTTTGACTCAGGTTGGGCTAAACATTTCACTCTTTCCTTGTCTGAAGCCAACATTTTTATGATGAGATGCCTTAAGGAACTGTGCTACACTGGGAAAAATATGCACGGTTCTTTGATGCACAGTAAAAAAAGAAAAATAATGTCATGTTGGCTGAGACTCATTAAGAGTTCTACTTTTCAATTTTTAATAACTTTGCTGTGTATTCTGGGAAGATGGGACATGGGAAAGAAAAGCATCAAGGCAAAGCCAGTGGCATTGTGTTCAGCCTCTGCTTTTTAGACTAACAAGTCTGTTGTGACAAAACAATGAAAAGTTTATACTGGGATCAGAACATCTTGGCCTCTAGTCATCTGAACACTGATGCACTAAAAATGTGTATTGAATTTACAGACTAGGTAGATATGTACTAAAAGTATAAGGCAGATTGAAAAATAGGATAAAGATGTGCTCTGATCTCAACTCATTCATGCTGCAAGTTTTCCAGCTAGATTTATGTGGGCAAGAGCCTCCATTAAACAAAAACCTTATATGATCTTGACTATCAACAGGCAGAAATTTTTAAATTAGGCAACACTCGTTATCTGAGGACCTTCCAGTAGAGTGTCAAACAATTTGACTAACATCTGTCATAACCTTGTCTTCTCATACTCTTAAATCTTATGCATGGGTGTCATGGAACCATCAACAAGGTAGAATACAGATTTTTTTTCAGGCTTAGGCTCTCTATATAATCCATGGAGACAGAGAAATGCATGCCTAAGGGATCCACACAAGCCAGTTGGCTGGTTCTTCTAGGCAGATATCTTACCTAAATAAAAATAAAAATAAAAAAATCTGAGATGTCTGTCTTACATTTTGTCCTCTTTAAGAGCCTGTATGACTTATCCTAACAGCGAGGAAGGTGCGTGGCTCCCTTCAGGCTTCTGCATCCTCTCTGCATCCTCTCCCAGGGTCAAGTGCCAAAAGCAATGCCTTGCAAAATGAAGAGGACAGAAATAGATCGTATATGACAGCTCAGTTACTGAAGTGGGAGCTTCTGATTCATCTCTCTCCTGATATAATTCTTATGAAGCATGTTTTGACCATCAGGCTCCAGTACTCCCAAAAGCAGAAGAGGCCCTAACAAAGAGAAGCATATTGCATGGCATTGGAAATGAAAGCTATGTAAAAGGATGTATTTTGCTACAGTAACCATCTCCCACCTTCTTCTTGGGAAGAAGCTGGAACATTCACATTCATTGTGGTGCAACAGTTTAGAAACCACCAGGCTACAGCACTCTGATGTGAAAGACTTGGAGGGTAGACTCCATTTCTTCTCTTACACTAGTTCCACCTCTTGTGAACTACAAAAGAAAGAATGAACATGGCTCTATCCTACTGATTTGGATATCTTGGCAGAAACTGCAGGTTACTATCCACATTGCAATAAGGAAGCAGCTGAAACTGATTTTTGAGTCATGGTTGAGTGTTCCACAGAACACCTTTCCTACTTGACCTATATTTTAAATAGTTATTATCTCCTGTTATTAAATCCTGCACATTGATGCTCTTAGATAACATTCACGCTCCTTTCTCTAACAAGGTTCTTTTAACAGCCTCCTGCAAACCTCTCTTTTCCTTGTAATTCTAACAGACCTTCTTTCCAACATCTGTTCCAGCTTGAATTCATTTTCTTCTAGCATGAGTAAGCAGAAGTAAAACACTATCAACACAAGCTTCTTCTCTTGCTGGAAGCAAGATTTATTTATTTATTATTATTTATTATTTATTTTTATGATAGACAGTTGGGATCTTGTATATTTATAAGGCCAAGTAAGACTTCATCAGATAATGCAGAATGCTGCATTTATAGACTTGGATGTCTTTTATCTTGGGAATCTCCAGTGTCATCTGTTTTATTCCTCAGCGGGTAAAGCTGCAGTGTGGTTGTGATTTGTTTCATGTATCTGCCAAGACCCTGCAAAATAAAAATATGAATTATGTTAGAGGAAGGCCAAGTATTTGTAGCAACTTTTGATAAACTCATAGTAGAAATATGCCTTTCATTAATAATTTTTTATTTCTGCTAGTTTTAACATTTTCCATAGGTTATGTCTGTTATTTTTCAGTTAAATTGGAAACAAAAACCAACCATCTTGCTTCTCACAGATGTTTTCTGTTACCCTGTGCTTACATGTTCTGCCTGTCTTCCCCATGTCTGCATTGATCTTTACATTTTTCCTTGGCTCTTACCTTAGCTTAGTCCAGTCCTTGAAGCACTTCTCCATGTGTTTGACATTAGGGCCCTGCCAAAGTGGATATATAAATCCAACTAGAAATATTTTTAGGATATAGGAGGTACATGTGCTTCATAAACCTTCCCACAAGGTAGAGCCTCATTCTAACATACTTGCATATGATTGCAAAATAAATCATTTAATAAACAAACTCAAAAGAAGAAAAAAATCTTGTTGCTTCTTGATGTAAGAACTTATTTTCTCAGTTAGCTCAGAATAGTGCCTGGTATAAGTGGCTGGTTCTTGCCATATTGAATGGGCAGAGCAAGAAATTTCACTGGTTATGGACTTACTCTAAGAAAAGTTGTATGCAGAAGCACTGGAAATGAGGAATGGATTTTGGACATTAATGTTAATATAAACAAACAAACAAGACAAGGGCTTTCAACAAAAATATAAAGAAAGAAGGAAAGATGCATAGCCTTCAGCAAGCAGTTAAAAGAAATGCATGTATTTGCCATTCCTGGGCATTAAGAAAGATGTTGATTCCACAGAGATGTAGCAAACATCTCCTCAAACTGAACACTACACTTCAGCACAAAACTAACCAGATAGGAGGTATTCCTTGCTATTGCCACATTCTAAGGCACTTAGAATAGTAGTAGCTGTAGTAAGAGTATTCCTGTGTCTTGTAGTTAGTGAAATGCAGGACATAGACTTGTTAGAGTGCTATTGTGCAAAATTTGCATATTAAATGTAAAGAAAAATATAAAGGCCATTTGGAATTGCATTTTCATTTGTTGACATCCTTTACAAGCTAGGAAATTATCCTGACAGAGCAAAGGATTTTGCTGTTACTGAAATTCACTGCTGAGCTGCTCTCAGTATGGGTAAATATAGGACACAATTTCAATCACTAAAGCAGTTCTTTGTCCATTTGTGCTGGAAAAGAAAAGAAAAAAGAAAAGGAAAGAAAAAGAAGAGGAGAGGAGAGGAGAGGAGAGGAGAGGAGAGGAGA
>NW_023303451.1:0-1947 GCF_011077185.1 Oxyura jamaicensis | reverse complement strand
GGGGGGGGGGGGGGGGGCAGGACCAGAAGAGCCCCCAGCGGGAGCTGAATAATAAATAGAGCATCAAAAATACAAACCGTGGGGCAGTGCCGGGCGGGCGCCCGGAGTGTGGGGGGGGGGGGGGGGGTGGGCGGGGGTCCGGGTGGGTGCCGGGCCCCTCGCCCGCTATACCAGGGCGGTCCGGGGCTCGCAGGGGCCCACGCTGGCAGCGCTGCTCTTGCGGCGCAGGCCGGGGGTCGGGGGGCCGCCGGGGCCCTCCCCGGGGCAGCCGTGCTGCAGCAGGATGTCGGCGCACTCCTGGCTGCCGGCGCGGCGGGCGTAGAACAGCGCGGTGCGGCCCTGCCCGTCCCGCGCCCTCACGTCCGCGCCGTACTGCGGGCACGGTGGAGCCGTCAGGAGGGGGGCCCGGGGTGGCTCTGGGCTGTGGCGCGGTCCCCGCGGCTGTGCTGCATCCCCCGTGGCCGTGCCGGAGCCCCCACGGCCACGCCATCTCCCCCAAAGCCACGGCACGCTGCCCCCCCTGGCCGTGCCATCTCCCCCACGGCCACCCCATGTCCCCCACGGCCATCCCATGTCCCCCACGGCCACCCCACGTCCCCACCGTGTCCCCCATGGCCACTCCGCTCCCCCATTCCCGTGCCATGTCATCACCTCCGAGACCGTGCCGCGCTCCCCGTGACCACGCCGTGCCCCCACAGCCACACCGCGTCCCCGAGCCGTGCCATCTGCCCCCACGGCCATGCCATGTCCCCCTCGGCAAGTTGGGATTCCCGAGGCCACCCCACGTTCCCCATGGCCATCCCATCACCCCTGTCACCACCCCACCTCCCCAGAAGCCACGCCATGGTCCCGCCGACCGCACCACGATCCCCATTGCCATGTCACCATCCCCACGGCCACCCCACGTGCCCCACGGCCACCCCAGGTGCCCCACGGCCACCCCAGGTGTCCCACGGCCACCCCATGACCACGCCACAATCCCCATAGCCATGTCACCATCCCCACGGCCACCCCACGTGCCCCACGGCCACCCAGCGCCCCCCGCCAGCACCAGCCCTGCCCAGACGTACCCACACCAGCAGCTGTGTGATGACCACGAGGGCCATGTCGCAGGCCAGGTGCAGCGCCGTGCGCCGGTCCTTGTCGCTGACGCCGAGCTGCTCCTTCTTGCTGTGAGCCAGGAGCAGCAGCACGGCCTCCAGGTCCTTCTCCTGCACCGCCTGCAGGAGCTGCTCCCCCAGCGGCGCCTCGGCCGCCGGCAGCGGCGCCAGGAACAGCCGCTGCTCGTACTTGGCCCGGATCCACGACTCCCGCTCCTCCCTGCGGGGACAGGTGGCCCCAGGGGACGTGTGGCACCGGGGGGACGCGTGGCACGGGGGGGACGGATGCGTGGGACCGGGGGGGGGGGGGGGAGGGCCGGGTGGCGCGGGGGGGGCGCGAGGGGACACGCGTGGCACCGGGGGGATGCGTGGCACCGGGGGACTGCTGCTCACCGTGACGACTCGGGGGTGGGTTTGCAGCGGCCCTGGGGGTTCTTCTCCCAGATGCTGTTGGCGGTGGCGTTGCCGATGGAGGCGAGCACCAGCGTCAGCTCCCGGGGCCAGTCGTCCAGGTCGAGGGAGCGCACGCGCGACAGGTGGGTGCCCAGGTTGCGGTGGATCCCCGAGCACTCGATGCAGATCAGAGCCCCCAGGTTCAGGCTGGCCCAGGTGGGGTCTGGGGGGGGGGGGTGGGCACGGCACCGTGTGACCCACGGGACAAATGGCTTCGCATGGCCCATGGCACCGGGCAGGCAACGACAGCCCCGCGTAACCACGGCCAGCGGACCCTCAGGACCTGGGGCCGTCACCCCACGGCCCTGCGTGACCAACATCACCCCACGGCTCGTGGCCCCGCATGTCCCACGGCCCCGTGTGCCCGATGGAACCCCACGACCGCCCAGGTCAC
>NW_023303450.1:0-7256 GCF_011077185.1 Oxyura jamaicensis | reverse complement strand
AAAGCCTTGCTGAAGTCAAGGTAGACCACATCCACAGCCTTTCCCTCATCCACCCAGCGGGTCACTTTGTCATAGAAGGAGATCAGGAGGAAAGCACTGGGGGAAAGCAAGAAAAAGTTATGAAAGCCAGGAAATGTCATCTGAAAGGAGCACAGTAGAGTTTCTACGTTCAGCTACCTCAGGAGAAGTTTGCTTAATCATGGAATGAAATAATATTTTCACAAATGAAAAATAGGAATGTTGTGATGAAATCTGCTACTGAGACCTGCAAGTTTTGTATCAATACAGACAGGGCAAAGATTATACCAAAAGCCGATTAAGAATTAGAATCACCTGCAGAGAGTGAAATTGATTCAGTTAGCACAAAATGCATCATTTAGAAACTGTTGAAGATGAGGAACTATGTACACTTTTTTTTTATCTCTAGATGACAATGAGCTGACAGGGCACTGCTGTGGAAAGGCAATGCAGCCCCAGGATGAATGGAGGAACTGTTTTAGGTGCACACTGGAGTGTTACCAAAAGCGCTTACTTACACATGCTTGTGGCATCTCATTTAGGAGACTAGAGGTAATAGTCATTCACTTATTAAGAAAAATAATAATAATAATTAAAAAATACATATATAGAGAGAGCGAAAAAAATCAGAAACAAATCTGAGTGATATAGGGAACATACAGCTTGCAAGGCAAGCAGCAGCTAAGGAGCTTAGCGAATTTGCTCTTGTAAATAAAAGGTGTAAAAATACAACGACCTTGGGCTACAAGTTTTTCCCCCATGCATTAAAAGAACTACTTGTATTAAAAGCAGTTTCAGAACAAGGACAAGTGCATACAAACTAGTAGAGAACTGGCAGAGAGAAAAATCTGGTTTTAGAAATTAGAACAGTTAGAAGCTAGAAGGTGATTTCCAACAGTTAGAAGGGAATTTTTAGCAAGTTTAGTAGCTCAGGGGATATTGGTAAAAATGAAGCAAGAAATTAAAAGTAATAGATATATCTTATCTGTTTTTAAGATATAATTTAATACATTTATCAAATGGAATTTAGGATGGTGGGGACTGGAGAAGAAAATCCAGAGGATCCCACCCATGTGGGAACATAGTTCCAGCTTCCTGCCAGAGTTCCTCCTCTGCTCTGGGAAATATTTCACTATCTTATCTTCAAAGCCATGAAATTCTTACATTATATTTGGCTTCCTTGCAAGGTTTTTTTTATAGCTTTTTCCTCAAGCCATACAATTACCTTTCTGAGTTGTCCACCTTATGGTCTCCATAGTCCTCCCCCTTTGGCTGAACATTTCCAACCCCCACCTCTCCACCTTTTAATCCCATCGCCAAAGATAAGGAGCTTCTTAGCCACTCCCCAGAGACCTGTATCCTGACTTTTTTGTTTGTTTGTTTGTTTGTTTGTTTTTTCCCCTCAATGGCTCTCAGACCAAGCCCAGATTCTCCTGGAGAATCATCCATCCACTCGACACCCCTAATCTGTCCCATGGGAGCTAGTTCTCACCACCAAAATACTTTGGTACAAGAAAGAGTGGCCTTTTTCAAGGCTTCTTTTCCAGAGGTATTAAAGGAGCACATGGTTTCTTCTTCTTCTAAAGTATCATCTTTTTTTCCTTCCCAGGGCATTTTTTTTTTTTTTTTCTCAAGATTGACATTTTCTCTTCAAAGGCTCAAAGAACAAGCAGGTTTTTGCCTTCTTGTGTCCTCCCAGAACACAAGGCATGGGAATGATGGGTGTCGGAGACATCCTCTCACTTCAGAGGACCAGTATCATATTACTGCACATTGAAAGGTGCATTTTCTATTAACATTTGAGATTTTCCTCACATAATGCTCACTGAAAAACAGAACATTTTTGTTTCAGCCTCTGAAAACAGAAGTTACAAATATGTTTGAAGTAGAGCAGCTTGATTCACAGAAAGTGTTTCAACTCTCACCTTCCAGTTAACACTTTTGGCAGACTCTGAGTTGCAATCCTACAAGATGGAATGATATGTTTCTACTTTTAAAGGAATTTGGGGTTTGTAGTTCTTTTAATTAAGATCAGTTATTTCTAGTAATTGGAGTTCTGTTTTCTAAGGTAATATATAACTAAAGCTGTAAGTTTAAAGAGCCTTTGCTATATGGACTCATATATACTGTAGTCTGCACAGTCTGGTAGAGACTTGTGGAAGTCTTTAGCATCTTACTACATCACCCAGACATTTTATGAAATGAGGAGAATTATTGTATCTGTAGAGCCTGATTTTTGTCTTAGAATCAATGTTTCTGGCCAATCACCCTAAAAACCTTGTTTGTCAAAAAACTCAATTATAGTAGTGCTACTGCAGTTTCATTTCATTTCTCTCACCAGAGCTGTGTTTTCATGTAGAACTGCCATTTCTTTGTGCTGTTTTTAAATTTTGTATTTTAATGGCAAGTAGCAGCCCCATTCAGTAAAAAGCTAATTAGCGCCCCCCCCCCCCCCCCCCCCCCCCCCCCAAAAAAAAAAAAAAAAAGAGTAGAGAAAAGAAGAAAGTGCAAGATAATACCATCGGCTCCCTAGGCTCCCTACCAGCAGGTAGGGCACAGCACGGGGATCCTTTGCTCCATCCCAAGTAGACTGGGGCATTGAAAAAGTTGCCTCATTTCTCTGGAGTTCAGTTTCCCTAGGCTACAAGATTAGCATAATGATACCCACAGTGAAACTACATTTCCATGACTTGTTGGAAAAAAAAAAAAAAAAAAAAAAAAGTGCTGTATGAGAGCTTATTATAGCTTAGTATGTGCCATTGTATAAACTGGAAAAACGGTCATATTTTATTGGTACAACCAATGTTGAATCAACTGTCCTTTCACTGCTCTCTAAAAATATGGGATGCACGAAGGACTTAATCTCTTGATGTTATAACAGGTATGAAGCTTATATCTGTTATTTAGAGGAGAAAATAAATCTTCCACTAAAAGAGACAGAATTGAAAGGGGATGAGGAAGGGAAAGAAACAGTGGAGCTTCTAGCAAATATGCCAGCTTTACTAGACAGAATTAAATAATGCAGGTTAAAGAGAAATACGTAAAGGATCTCTCCCATCCATCATAATTGTTTCTAGAGCACCTGCAATTTCTCTTTGTTGGAAGATACATGGTATGATAAATCTCTGTTGATAAATCACTCCTGTGCTGTCTATCTTCCAGACCTTTGCAGGCTTTGAAATTTCAAGATTGCCTAGTTTAACCACTTTCAGTGTAATTCTCACATGACTTGACTGAGAATTGATGGACTAGTCTCAAATACCTAACACAAGGAGATTATTGTCAAATATAAGAAACTTGCCTTGAAGGTACCGATATTTCAAGGGCAGGCCTGGTGGCAAGCTGGATTTGATCCTATGAGGACTTTACAGTCCTAAACTCCAATGGAAAAAGAAAAAAAGAAAAAAAGAAAAAAAAAAGATAAATTAAAACCAATGAAATATAATTTCAAATGTGTGCAGGAACAGATGGTTCTAAGCACAAATAGATGGCTTCTCCAGTTCACTGAACATATTTTCAAAATAACATAGCACAAGATACTCTATGTCATATCATGAAACCTATTTGTATATGCCTCTGATGTGATAAAAGTAATAATTTCCCCCTGAAGTAGAACTTTTTTTGACGATGTAAGTGAAATTTGTGACAATTGTTTGATGAATGTGTATTTTAATTATCTTTCTACAATAATGAAATAACAAATAACAATAATAATAATAAATTCTTCTGGAATCTCAGACTTGTTTTGTCAGAAAGCTGCTCGACGTTAGTTATTAGGCCATCCCATTTAAAACCTGCATTTCTTTCTTAAAATCCAAAACAAACAAACAAAAGAACAACAAACTGATTTTTAATATGTACTTATAAATCCTCATACTTGATTGGATAAGCCCTGAAAGTTTTCTGAGATGAGCAATGGCCTCCCTCATTGACAGTTCTATCTCTGAACAATTTATTTTCCTGCCCGACTCTGTTCTAGACGGTCTCTCTTTTGTTAAACCAATATATTCAGACAGAATTATCCCAATAAGCATCAGGGCAGTGGGCACAGCACATAAATGATCACAAGGTAGCTCCAAGTATATCTTAAATGATATGGGAATTTTTACTGTTGGTAAAATATCAGTGGTATCATTAAAATGACAAAATATTGTTGCACAGACAAGATAAATGCTTCCATCCTGCTACTTTTAGTGCACTACTTCCAGAGAGCAAAATCCTAAATCACCGAGTGGAGCACATTACCATGGCTCACTCATTCTGTTCTACGATTCTCCTTTCGCAGTGCTGAAAGCTCTCGCTGACCCTGCAGATTTGTTCCCTTCAGTGCAATCACACAAACGTGGTCTGAATCATCGCTCAAACGCCCGGGATCTCTGGCAAGAAGGGCTGCTGGTGATTCCCTTAGAAACCTCTCCTGGGGTGGATAAGTGACCGCAAATGATGAGAGAGAGGGCAGAGACAGCCATTTCTTTGAGAACGGGTGCTTTACAAAGTCAGAGGACATGCTATCACATCACAAATAGAGCCTGCACTGCTCTGCTGAAGATAGTGCTTTAAGCAATGGGAAAAAAACCACATCTATTCAGACAAGCAGTAAGCTTAACACTTGAATGCCAGTTTTGTTCCATAATCTAAGCTCAGTATCTCTGAAAAGCATTCTGTACAAGATCCAAGGTACTTCAGTGCCCGCAGGGGGGCTGAGGCACAACTACACTGCAAGGAGTAATCCAGGAGTTCTGCCTGCCAGTTAGGACCTTAAACCTTCACTGGGAAGATTTCTGGTAATAAAAGTTTTACTGTGGGCTATTCCCAGCTATGCCATTGTCTTGGTGAATAGATTCTGTTCAGGGATATTTGGGATACACAGACTCATCAGACTCCCAGGAAACCCTGCCAGGCCTCCATCCTTCATCGATAGGCAGAGTACACCTGAGACCCTTTGACAACACTGACCCCAACACATGACACTGTAGCCTTACTCCCATTCACATCAAAACATGAAACACGGGTTTGAGTTCAAGTCTTTCAAAACATGAAACACGGGTTTGAGTTCAAGTCTTCCAATGACCAGGCAAACCTCCATGCTTCTGGGAGAGTCAGGAATGACTTGACACAGTGCCATCCATGAACCTTAGCAGTCAGCCCTTCTTAGTTCTGAACCACAGGTTCATGCAGCTCCAAAATTCAGGGCTTCACGTCAGTACTTAAACTCAGATGTACACCACTTCTAAGTACTTCTTAACATTTCACTTATTTATTCAGAGGATGTCCTTAGTGATACAAACGACTAACTGTCAGATCATCCCTGTGTATTAAGCCAAGCATGTTTTTCAGACTCTGAGTCCTGAGTCTGACCACCAAGGGGTTCACCTTTGCACCCAAGAGGTTTCAAAGGGCATCAGGAAGTCCTAGGAAAAGCTTTGCCGTGCCGCTACATTGATTTTTCTATTCTCATGAGACAGCACCGGTTCTTCCAGCATAAGAATTTAAAAAGCAACCATAATTACTGGAAGCAACTGTTTATACTAGTGAGAGAACTGCTAATTACCTTTAACTGGCAGCAGCAGCTCACCTTGGGGGGGAGTCACCTCAATTTACATTAAAAGTTAGTAATTGTAGCTGCTTTTTTCTCTCTACTACCTTGGAGGAAAGGTTTTCTACCAATTATTCCTGGCCTGAGCTGACTTTTAATGTAAACTTGAGGATGTAGGTGAAATTGTATGAAGACACATGAGCCAAAAGACAGCAATGCTTTCAAAACCTGGAAAAAAAACTGCTCCAGAGAATGCATGCCTTTAGTGTGGGACTGTAAATTCCATCACCAAACAAGGTTAATGTAGCATTGCTAAGGTTATTATGTCCAAATCCCTTTATGAATCTGTGTGTTGAAAATTTGTCAAAAATAATAAAACAGACAATTTTTCATTAAAAGGGAGAGAAGTCTGAGCTTTCAATTTACTCTACGCAAAAGACCCCCAAGTCCTCACAGAAAAGCAGTCTGGTGTTAATGACGAAAATCAGAGAATCATAGAATCACAGAATCATTTAGGTTGGAAAAGACCTCTAAGATCATCAAGTCCACCCATTAAACAGATAGGGATGTTTCACCATCCAAAGAGGAAAACCATAATTGGATCATAATTAAGTAAAAATAGTCATTTTGTACATCAGATCGATTCAGAGTTTACCATTTATCATTTTAAACCATGATTATCAATTTATAATGGAAAATCAAATGCATCTATGCTACCACATGGCAAAATCTTTTTTTTTCATAGAGGACACATTTTTATAATGATTTTATTATAAAATAATAAACCATGACTATAGAAAAGCATTCACATAGTATAATATATGCTCATGGCACTTTAAAAATGGAAAGGAAAGAGGAAGGAAGGAAGGAAGGAAGGAAGGAAGGAAGGAAGGAAGGAAGGACGGAAGGAAGGAAGGAAGGAAGGAAGGAAGGAAGGAAGGAAGGAAGGAAGGAAGGAAGGAAGGAAGGATATACAACAATAAAATTTGATGTGAAAAAGGATGCAAACTGCTATGGTCCCTTGAGTTTCCTTCTTATCCCCAAAAATTCCCCCTCAGAGAATTTTACAGAGTCAGCAGACGTTATAAATCATGAATGTGCAATCTCAGAACTGAAACTCTGTATCGCAGCTCAGAGAGCATTCATCTCTCTATCTGCGTTAGAACTAAGCAGTCCTGGAGGAGCACCAAGAACACAACCTTTAATCATGACCTAAGATTACTTTCCCCCTTTTTTTCTTCTTCTTTTTTTTTTTTTTTTTTTTTTTTTTTTTTTTCCATGTTGCAAAAACTCAGTTCTGCTATAGCTTCAACAGAGTTTTTGGAAAAGCTGCTGTTAACAATTTTTTGTTCCTTCTGCTTTTTGTTCTTCTGTTAAAGGGAAATCAAATAGATTGGTTAATAAATAAAGCAATTTAAACCAGTCTTAAAAACTTGGACATCTTCTGTTATTTAAAATGGTGTTAGTTCTCTCTGTCAAGGAGAACGTACTTATTAGCTACTAATACATACCTAGACTGAAGAAAAGATAAAAGGCGAGTTTTTTCCTACTAGGGCAAGCAGGCGATCAGGCCCAGTCAGCATGGGTTTATGGAAGGCAGGTCCTGCTTGACGAACCTGATCTCCTTCTATGACAAATTGTCGCGCTGGGTGGACGAGGGAAAGGCTGTGGATGTGGTCTACCTTGACTTCAGCAAGGCTTT
>NW_023303449.1:0-1606 GCF_011077185.1 Oxyura jamaicensis | reverse complement strand
CTTTAAAAGACGTTTAGATGTAGAGCTTAGGGATATGGTTTAGTGGAAGATTTGTTAGTGTTAGGTAGGAGGTTGGACTCGGTGATCTTGGAGGTCTCTTCCAACCTAGACTATTCTGTGATTCTGTGATCACAAATATTCAAAGGACATAGATGTGTCCAAAACTCAGAAGTCTGTATACTTGAGATTCTACCATGTCTTTAAAATCCCTCTGGATTCCTTCAGGAAAAAAATATAGCAATGTGAGAACTAACGTTAATGAAACAGTAAGAAAGCACTAAAAGATTCCAAACTTTGAATATAAAGATTGACTGGACCGTTATCAACAGGAAAAGAAAGACTTTCTCAAAACTGCATAGTAAGAAAATTCTGTAAAAATCCTTGGAGAACAGTCTATCACTATTAATGCACCCTTAATAAAAAATATATCTCTAAAAATAGTGCTGAACACAAAGACAAATGTTGTATATTATTTGAGATAGTTATGAAGTTTTAGAGGTAGATGACTAAATCAGTTATTTGGGAGAATTACCACTACAGCTATTGGTGTAAACAGTATTACATTTTACCTACATAGTGTTCATATCTGTGCAAGAGTGCAGAGAGCAGGAAGAACATTTCTCACCTAACAGCAACTATATTAATTCAATGTCTTTGGTCTGCATCAGTTCTCCTAGAAATGGGGGCAAGGGGAAGAAAATTAGGAAGGCAAGACAAATCAACCCCATTTGTGTATGCAGGCAAGTAAGAGGCAAAATGCACCAGCCAAATTATACACTAAAGGTGACTGGGCTCACTGCACAATCCTCAGGACATGGCTAGATCAGATGGGTAATACCCAAACACTCTATAGGCTGAAAATGAAACATCAGAAATCCTGTACAGTAGTTTCCACGATGTGAATTCAGTCATCTTGCCTTAAGTATTCACAACGGTGCTGTGCTGTTGCAAAAGCACTTTCATTCCTGTTCACCATGTCCATCAGATTTGGGGGGTTCCATTAAGAAGAAAAGCAGTAACTAATAGCAGCGCAAGGCTTTGTCACTAGTGAACAGAGTATGTTAACTGGCTAACACTTGTGAAGTGTTAGTTGTCTACCAAATTACAGCTCTTCAATTATAATTATAATGGGGTGGCTACCTAACTTATTCTTGACTTTATGGGATAAAAATGCACATTTAGCTCAGCTACAAGGAGTTTATCGTGCCCTGGGTAAAACAAATTGCTGGATATGTACACGTATGCCAGAACATGGAGATAAAGGAATATCTCCAATCGGAATTCCCCTACCTAGGAATAAATCCTGGGAAAACTTATGGAGAAATACCTCTTGGGGTATTGAAGGTGATGAGATTCTGAAATTAGAAATAAATAGTCCTAAGGTACAAGAGTCATATTATACTTGCGTTCAGAGATGTAACCCACCCAAAGGACAAGGGAAAATTGATTGTAACCCCATAACATATGTGGGAAACCAGTCGTCTTGTAACATCACTTTATCTATCGGTACCTCAATTTTTGTTAACTCTACGGCTTGGCCAGTGGCAGAGGGAAGAGGATGGTACTGGCTGTGTAATGATACAGCTCAGAAGGTTTTACCAAAAAA